>NW_017805695.1:1356709-1366544 GCF_001891065.2 Hippocampus comes
GGGGGTCGGAGGGTCTGGGGGCAATGTTACACAACACAGCACACTGTATATTTATTTAAGTTGTCATTCGTGCAACATATTGAATTTAGAATGTTGTCGTGGTATGTCTGTTCTAAAAATTTCTCACCAGGGAGGTGATGCTGATTTTCCAGAAATTCTGAAAATGTCAACACTTGCAGAGGTTTACAGAAAAAAAGTGCGCACATTGATATATATCTGTTTCCTACCTTGTTAAATCATTGTCGGGACCATTGTGAGGAATCATTAGCATGATCAGAGTCTTCTTCTTGGAGATGAATATCATGACCGATCATTTTATGAACTTATCTATATTAACATGTCTCTTGTTTTCATAGTAACCGTCAGTTGCAGCAAGCAGAAAACGAATCCTGCAGAAGCTCTTCAAATGCTGTCCTCGATACGCCTCAGCCTGAGAGGCTTGGCCAGCAAAGCCAAGGTACAATCCACTCATGTTCTTCAAGAAAAGTCAGTCTTTCACGGATCAGACTTCAAGAAAGACACATACTGTGTGATGTAATTTTATCTCCACCTGTCCTCCTTTTACTGCATGTGTCACAGTGAGGTCTCATTCAAATGTACCTTTTGTTACCCTGACATCAGAGGCTCCGTTTTTAGAACTTACTGACTGTGTCGTTACATTTCACAACCTTTCTATCAACTTTTTTTATTTTTTAAAGTGGCTGGCAAACTAACCTGGCAACTTTTTGTGGCATTCTTGGAGACGTCTGGAGTCTCTGCGACTCCCTCCAGAGCAAATGCTCACCATTGGGAGTCCAGGCTGCAAATGAATGGTGCTCGTCCAAAGCCGCCACTGACGAATTGAACTACCGTATTGGCCCAAATATAAGACAGCCCTGATTAAAAGACGACGCCCTTTTTTTCAAGACTCAAGTTTGAAAAAAGACTTTTTGAACCCCAAATAAATTTTTATACAGAAAATAATTACAGTACATCTGAAACAAATGATTATAACAATATATTTGAGAGAAAGAGCATGTTATTTTGCCTCATTCACATCTAAAGTGCAATCACATTCATAAATGAATGGCTTCTGGTTTTTGAAATGTAAATTACATCATTACTTCTCCTCAGCTGCCGGTTAATCTGGCCAAACTTCGACCCACTTTTCTCCAGATTGTCGCTATGTTTCTTCATTTTCTGTTATCTCTTCTATTATTTTCTTCTCTTTTCCTTGTTACCGCTATTTTTTTATTTTTCTTCTTCGTTGCTACCGCTATTTTTATTTTTATTCTTCGTGGCAGGGGTTCACTTTGGCCTGGGAAGTCAAGTTCAGCATTCGCGTCAATGATATCTGGCGCCATCTAGCGTCGTGAATGGGTATAATGTCTAGACCCCGAATATAAGACGACCCCCACTTCTTATTTCAATGCAAAAAACACCGTCTTATATTCGGGCCAATACGGTATTTGCACCTGCACTCAAGGGGAGCATCACTTCGTCACCAAGATTTACAATTAGTGTCGTGACATGACACATGACATCACCAACAACGAATACCAACCCACACGTCGACAACATTTGAGTATGTCCTTCTTATCAGAAGTGAACACTGGTTAACTCTCTTTCTCTCATGCCAAGTAGTTGAGCAATCGGACATCGGCCATCGCTGAACAATATCAGGTATTCAGGCAGGCCGGCTGCCAATTCATGAGTGGAAAAACTGGACGGGGATGCCATTATTATGTAAATTAGCCAAATGATGACATCACGGCAAAATTCAGAACAGTTCGCCAACAGAATTTTTCATATCTCCCCTTTATGGTCTGAGACCACCGTCAGCGCTTGCGTACTAATCAATACCATAACATCGAGAAGTGACGTATTGCACGTTTGAGTCCGATCCAAATGAAAAGAAACAAGGTTTTCCCGCCGCAATAATGGGCCACGCGGGGGAGCTTCTTTGCATGGGTCTGCATGGATCCTTAGTGGGGTTGTTTACAGTGTGTGACACGCACGCTCCCCGGAGGGCGCCAGAGCACTTCGAGGAAGGTGCAGGCTGTTCAGTTCCAAGTTGTTGAAATTTCAAGCATTTGTATAATGTTGACAGGATAAAGATGAAAAAGAGCAGTCGCGTGGTGCAAAGTTCATGACTGCCACTGCCATTGTAATATGTCCAATGGGTTTCCTCACTTGAAACTTCACAAGCCTTGCAAAGACTATAAAAATGAGACAAGGAGGCTTCAGTAAAGTTTTTAAATGTGCCTAAAGATGCAAAGATCGTAGAGCTGACAATTTTAAGTGTGTACGTGGGAAAAATGTAGGCTAACTTGCAAAAAAAAAAAAAAAAGCTGTCAGTACTGTACCTAGACAGTCTAACTTTAAAATCCTATTTTGAGTCCCTCATAGTTGACTAATTCACGATAAATACTCAAAAAGTCTTTCAAGTACTGTTAATCTATGACAGCGTCAACGTTTCATTGACAGTATCCATGCCACCTTAACTGATTGTGTGAATATTCCACGATTGTCTTCCAGCAAATGCACACTGACGTGGCTTCTGGTGAGATCCGCGCCGAGCTGCGAAATGATGTCGCGGCTCTCGAGCGGCTCGTTACAGAGCTGCAGGAGCTTTGCGGAGAATTACGGAGCCAGTTATCCTGAGTAACGACACAAAGGAGTCTCTTCACAACTTTTTTTTTCTTTATTATCTTATGCATCGCTGGCGTTAGGTGGAAATCTTTTAGGAGACAAAATAAATAAGTAGGAAAAATTAATAAAACCCATCATTGCATTCTAAAGAGATCAAGCCATTTTCAACACTTGAGGCTGGTTAGTCAATTTTAAAATGAACACCCACACATGTCGATTGACCAATTGTATAGTTTTGTGAAAAGAGTCATAATAATAATAATTGACCAAATTGTAATATTGACAGGAGGCTTCAGCCTGACGCCAGCGACATGTATATTGTACAAATTGTGTGCCAGCAGCGACTATAAAATGTGGATTATGAATTTCCAAACCTTGTAATCAATCAAATGAAGAAATGAAGCTTTTTGAGAGGGGAAGTGACAAATAAACGAGAATGCGGTTGCACAACTGATCTGGGGGATGTGTCAGTGTTCAAAATTAACCCTTTACAAACTCGTGTCAAATGGAAGTCGGCGCAAACACATTACCTCATTTATTTTTCACTTCGCTTCTCAAAAAGCTTTCACTTTTTTTTTTTTTTTTTTTTCATTTGAGTTGTAAGATGTCACATTAAGGGTGCCGAAAGTTTTGAAATGGTGATCATGGTCTCGTTTTTATATCACAAAAAAAAACCCAGACATTGGGTGTGTGGACTGTCGACATCCACTTCATGTGTTACAATGCGAATGATGCTCTTCTGGCTGAGTTAAATCACAACATACAAATGCTTTTTAATCACTGTTTTATTTATTAGGAGAATTTAGATGAAGGAATTGATCAGAAGTTGGACAAAGAAACAACCTCTTCACAGGGGATTTAACTTGACAACACTGAGCACATACATCTTTGTCCAGATAAAAGGAAAAAAAGATTTGGCCTCACAAATGTGCCTGCTTTTTGTTGTTCCAAATTGGCCAAATTGTACTGAAAGCATAGAGTCGGCTGCGCCTGATGTACACTATTTTTGTGGTAATGACCACCAAAATTGCGTCCCGCCGAAACCTTGTATCTCCGAAATGTGACTTTTCAGGAGACCCCAAAAAACGGCATGTTTGTTCAACCATTAACATTTCATCATGAAAGAGAGCAAGCCGTTTTCGACATTTCAGATTGGTCAGTAATTTGTCTAAGCAACACCCACACGTGGACTGACCAGGAGCATAGATTTGTGAAAAGGAAAAAAATCACCAAATTGTGACTTCAGGTGTCTGTCTGCCCGCTCCCAACGATATATCTGTGTTCGCTCCTCGCATTTATTGGCCATGTGACTTGAGTCTTTTTTTTCATCTGTTTGGGAGAATGCCGTGAAAGCGATTCCACAATTCCAAAGTACGCTGTATGTCAAAGCATCGATCATCAACTATAGTACTCTTTTTGAGATTGTCTCTCTTTTACTGCTCTTTGCCATTTTCTGTGATCCATTCTTGTGATTGGAAGGCTGCATGACCAGGAACTCAATATATGTACATTTGCTTTAGTCTAAAGAGACTTTTAATAAAGATGTTTTACAATCTAAATAATGTGTTGCATATTATAGTTACCAGCTTTACAGCCTGTGTGTGTGTGTGTGTGTGTGTGTGTATTCCTAGAATCGATTATTCTAGCGATTAATCGCCTGATTGGACATTTGAGTGCCAATGTTGAGATGTGCTGCACTGAGCAATTTTTCAACTCATCGGATGTCTGTTGCTGTGTGAGCACCAACCGTAGAGCCGATTGCAACTGCTAAATCACACCATTAATATACAGTAATCCCTCATTTATCGCGGTTAATGGGGACCAAAACCACCCGCGATAAATGAAAATCCGCTAAGTAGCGACCCCCCCCCCCCCATATAGGTATATGTACATATTTATAAGGTCAAATTTAAAGGTATACATGCATGTAGAAGTAAATGTTGAAGTAATTAACATGACTTAATGCTGTATACTAATAGATTTAAACATGTATAAGTTAGTTTATGAATAACAAAATACATTAAACATATAAAAACTTTTTTTTTTAAGTCCGCAAAAAGTAAGCAAACGGTCCGCGAGAAGCTGCGAAAGTCAGCAAAACAACAGCGAGTCACATAGAGCAACATATACAGTACTGTACTACATGTATATGAAGAATTTTTATTTATTTATTTATTTTTTATGAATATGTTTGAAAAAATCCGCGATGTACTGAAGCCGCGATAAACGAACCGCGAAATAGCGAGGGATCACTGTAGTCAAGAGGTGCACATCAGCGGTGCGCATTAGCACTAGAAATTGAAAATTGCTCTGCAGTCTGTCATTGCACTTCTGAGCACTAAGAACAGGTCAGACCTACCTCAATTCAAAGTCAAAGTCACCCGTCCCAACGATCCGAGGGCCAACTTCAAAATAAAAGCTTGGAAAGGCATTCTTATTCATGTACACTAGTGTTACTTTTTTTTGTTTGTTTTGAAGTTGACCCTCACGGCGCGTTGCATTGTAACATATGAAAAACTATTGTGGTATCTGACTTGACTCGGCTGCCTATTCCACTGTGAGACGGTGGTCCAATGCGTGCAGGAGAGCTGCTGGCTAGACGGTGATCTCTGTTTTGCTGCGCCGCCACTTCGACAGTCTGTCAAAATGTATTCTTATGAGAAAATGGTCCGTTCTGCAAAAAAAGAACAGACAGCCGACGGCTGCCCGAGAGAATTGTGCCAAGTACGCTAACTTGCTCACAGGGTCCCAGACTGCAAGTCAGAGGGAGGCAATTAATTTTTTGATTAAAATGTTATATTTAAAGACACAATAATAAACCTTGCTCAGATGTGCTGTAAGTCTTTCAGTTCATCCTTCAGGTCGGTTGGTCGGGGAACAAAAATGAGCAGCCAACAACTCCAAATGTTCATTTGAGAACCACGGCAACATGCTTATGCGCACGCCTGTTTGTAGGGAACTAAAGTGGGACTCATTTCTGGTCTGGCATTACCTTTTATATAACGCAACCTCTCATGTCTAACCTGCAAGGCTTTGTGACTTTGTCGAACTTTCCAGTATTTTGAGTTGAGGTCAGTGTGTCTGCTGGCAACATCCGTGTGTGCCTCTTGTAGCTGGCCAAGAGCCTGTCTGCATCCCTCCAGGGAACGCGTCTGTTGCTGCAGCTTCCATTCCGCGTCACGGAGCTCTTTGAAGTGAAAAGCAGCTTCCTCCTCTTGTTGTTTCTTCAGTCTTAAGTTGGCGTCCAAAGCGTTCTGTAAAGCCACCCTCAGCGTCTGCTTTTCGTCCAGCAGTTGTAGCTGTTTGCTCAAAGCATTCTCAAGATCTCGGCTGTGCTTCTCAAAGATGCTCCTCTGCTTCTGGAGGGCGTAGGAAGCCCGAGCAGCTCTCTCCTCTGACTCAGAACATCTTTCTTTCTCCTCTTTGAGAGCTTTTTGGAGCTGTGCCTGACTCCTGCTCCAGTCCAGTTCACAATCTCTGATTTTGTCCTCCATGTTCCGGAGCTTTGCATTGAGCGTTTGCTTCTCAAAGACGAGGTCGTTGTTCTTCGATGCGAGTTGTTCGCAGCGCTCCGAGATGGAGTGGTACCGAGACCTCACTTTATCGTATTCTGCCTCCAGAGCGTTGTATTTGGCCGTGCGACATGCATTCTCCATCCTTAGTGAGTGAATGTGGTTGTGAAGGCAGTCGGAGGCAGCGACGGCTTCTCTTTGTTCATAACTCAGGACGGTTATTGCCTTGACCTGCGTTTCATTTTGCAAGAGCATCTTCTTCACGCGCTCCTGTTCGTTCCTTAGCGAGACTCTCAAACCCTTCTCAGCAGCAAGACTCTTTTCTAAAGCCACCGTCTTCTCTGAGAGCTTCTTGCTTTGTGTTTGCAACTGTTGGTACACTCTTTGGAAAAGGGCCTTGTCCTTCTCACCGAAGCCCCGGTTGGTGCCGCAAGGCTCTCTGGACTCCTCGAGTTCTTGAAGAGAAATCTGCCTCTGATTCAGAGCCATCTTAAGATCACGTCGCAGCTCTTCGCTGTCGGAGGCCAGTTGGCTGACTTTCTCCTGCAGTGCGGAAACAGTCGCCCCCTTAGCCTCAATATCCTGTTGAAGAGTCTGACTCTTGAAGAGCAAGGATGCAATTTCATGGTCTTTTTCCACACTTTCTCCTTGCATCTTAGTGACCTGGTCCTTCAGTTTCTGGACTTGATCACCTGTTACTCTCTCCAACTCTGCTACTTCTTTTTTGTGTTTGTGCAACGTTGCCTCCAAGTCCCTCTTAAGCGTCTCCATTGTCTTCTCATCTTTTTCCTGTTGAGCTGTCATTTTACGCAGTTTACCCACAACCTTTGTGTAGCCAAACTGCTGCCTTTCGAGCATCTTACAAAGATGATCTGCGTGTTTCGCCATGAGCTCCATTTCAATACGGAGACCGTTCTTCTTCGCTTTCTCATTCTCCAGAGTTTTTAAAAGCATAGAATTCGATTTTCGCTCTTTTCTTAGAGCTTTTCTCATCACATACTTTTGGTGTTGTTCCTTCTCGAGAGCTTCCCGCAAAGTAGATTTTGTTTTCCTCTCTGCCTCAAGGGCTTCCTTGTGCCAAGACTCCTCCGTTTCTTCATGTTTCTTGCTTGCGCAAGATGGTGAGTCTTTTGAGCGGGAGGAAACTGACGGCTTTTCAACATTCTCAATCTCCTCTGGGATCTCTTCTTCAATGGAATCTCCCACGCTATCACCTTTGAACTGAAACGGTTGTCGAGTCTTTCTTGAATCACCTTCATTCATTCTTCAAATCCTCACGTCACCCAGCTGAGTACATGTCACCGTACTCGCTTTTTGAAATTTTGTAAAATGTAATCAACAGACCTTTTGTCCATACTAGTCACACAAAAAAAAAAAGGATGTTATGTTCCAAATCCAAATCATCTAGGTGAGATAAACAAGGAATTTCAAGTGACACTGCAATTCATCAAAGGTAAATACAATATCATGATGTCAAAAATGAGATCATATAGAGACTTTTGAAATGAGATACATAGGGAACATGCTATTTTTTTTTTTAATCATGATACTTTATCCATCTTTTGAGAAAGCCTATCATTGTGTAATTTTACATTCAAGAGATACATGAATGTAAATGTAATGTAAATGTAAACATTCATGCACAGGAACATGGTTGAATCCGATTTTTTTGGGACAGATAAAAGCAAGGTTAACTTATATCAGACTTATCAGGAGAGAAAAGTATACAAAAGCAAAAGAACAGAAAACCATCCAAATCAATCCCTCATGGTGCTAACCGGGTTGAACCGGGGTTGAATGGTGTGAACCTTTATGACTGCTAACAGAAAAACCTTGCTCGTGTTTATTGATATGTGACTGCTGATTGAAGTAAAAAATAATAACTGTGAGGTGTATGGGACCGTACTTTACTCACATTCTATCAAATGTTACAAAACTGGTAGGATGGCGCATTGCAGATGAATAACAACCCCGAAGAAACTCGATCCAGACTTTTCAAAAGCATTCAAACTGACTTATTCAATGGAACATTGGGTGGCTTGAGCTCAGCTTAATAATGTACTCTTCGCTTGCCAGACAACAAAAGTGAAGGCACCAAGGCTTCAATTGTGAAGAAAACTTTGGTCATGTCCAAGGGCTCTAACCTTCAGGAAGTCATTAAGGGCGCTTTCGGAAAGTCACTTTGACACATGCGCACTACTCTGAGAGTGCGTGTGTGGGGAGAGGCAGAGCATGCTCCCCTTCAACGATTTACCTAACGCAGCTTCTGTTTTGAACCACTCAGCATCTCATGCTTAAACTGTTTCCATTAGGACTGCCTGACGCACCGGCGCACCGTATTCCCCAGTACAGCACTTAGAGCGCGCACTGAGTTTCCAAACGGTCGGAGTGAACTAGTGCGCGCTCAGAGCTGATTTCCGAACAGGCCTTAAACTTCTTGTCCAAATACTTTTAAACCACTGAAAATATCGGTACTTCACATCAAACGGCAAAAAATATTGAATGATGAATGTCAAGACTCTCTAGTAGTCACAAAGCTCAGGCTACGTCCCTGGTCATCGTAAAGAAAGCTGGACTCGCCATTGGCCGAGCATTATCAGGAAGTATTATGAAGTCACAAAGGCTGCACAATATTTCGTGAAAATATCGTTACATTCTAAATATTGCAGTGTTATCAGTATCGCTTATATTCAACACCCATATTGCCCTTTTTTTCCAAAACCACGCAGCCCTAGCAGTCGCTTACTTGCATCTGACAGAGCTGCCTTCTGAAACGGCATTATTTCAGCAAGACAAGAAATACGGTGTGTTCAGTGACATACCTTTTTTTGATTGTTGGAGTATTCTGACGAAAGCGTTCCATCAGACGTGATCTGGGAACTCTTTTAACCTGTGAACAGTGGCGGGCCGTGCATTTCAACCTTAGGCCTTCAGTGACGTCACATACATTAACACAATATAGGCTCGTCAAGCAGCACTTAATTTCAGGAGCATTTAAAACCATCAAGTGTGCATTCACAATTAAGAGCAGAAAACTAAATTTACAGATATTGTCAAAAATAAAAAGATGATTTAAAAATACGAAGTAAAATGCCACCCAAATTACGCTGTGTGATCTTAAACAAGTCTGTCCAATAAATTGCGCAATGTCGCAGTTTCATATAAGACACCAACCAAACAATAACAAAAAAAACTATTCTTTGAAAATAAAGTTAACAGATCATTTGCATTTTGAGAAGAGGCTACACAACAGCAAATAACTGAAAATATTGAGCAGCTGAGATTTAACGAACTTTAGTGCACGAAGGTGACTACAATGCGCCATTATAAATTGCACGTGAGCAGATTTATTTGATACATTTTTGTATCTTTGTCATTTTATTTCGTTAGTATTAAATTCATGGTAACGAAATAAAATGACAAAGATACAAAAATGTATCAAATAAATCTGCTCACCTGCAATTTATAATGGCGCATTGTAGTCACCTTCGTGCACGAAAGTTCGTTCAATCTCAGCTGTTCGTCAGTTATTAGTTAGTCAGTTATGTCAGTTAGTGGCTGTTGTATCGCCGATTTTCAATCGTTAGTATTAAATTCATGGTAACGAAATAAAATGACAAAGATACAAAAATGTATCAAATAAATCTGCTCACCTGCAATTTACCTTATAATGGCGCATTGTAGTCACCTTC
>NW_017805695.1:1367168-1427725 GCF_001891065.2 Hippocampus comes
GGCGCTAATCCAATCTTTTTTTTTTTTTTTTAAAAGAATCTTTATTGAACAAGTCAGGATACAATTCTCAGTAAACAGAAAAGGCGCTAATCCAGTCACCGAACGCCCACGGCCAGTCTCGACGTAAGGCCTTCTAGCTGGCCCTAATACGCAGACGAGTCTATTGCAACCTGACTGTGCCCGTTCACTTACAGCACACAAGGACCTGCTCTGTTTAATCTGAAGGCCCCGAGCAAGTTTAATTAACCTGGCAACACAAGCTAGATGAAATATGATTGGTTAAAAACTCTACCATAATAAATAAGTTATTTATCGAGTGGCTTTCACTGTTATTTAAAATAACATCCCAGTTATTTAAAATAACAGTGAAAGCCACTCGACGAAGTGGAAATAATATGACGTAAAGAATACAGACAACAATTTTGTTTACATATTTATGAAAATAAAATAACATAAATTAATGTTATTCTCAGAAAAGTAAATTTACTTTTCCGAGAATGTTTAGGCCAGCAGAGAAGGCCTTGCTGGCTGTGTGGAGTTTGCATGTTCTCCCGGGGCCGGCGTGGGTTTTCTCCAGGTACTCCGGTTTCCTCCCATGTTCCAAAAACATGAATGGCAGGCTGATTGAACACTCAAAATTGTCCCAAGGTGTGAGTGTGAGCGCGGATCGTTGTTCGTCTCTGTGTGCCCTGCGATTGACTGGCAACCGGTTCAGGGTGTCCCCCGCCTACTGCCCGAAGACAGCTGGGATAGGCTCCAGCACCCCCCGTGACCCTTGTGAGGATAAGTGGATCGGAAAATGAATGAATGAATGCCTTATTTGCATTTTTGTTTCATTTTTGGAAAATAAATATCTTGTTTTGATTTCATCCTGCGCTTCTGCCTTGCTTTCCTGCACTTGGGTCCACCTATTTGCCACTACCACAACAAACCCACAACCCGTGACAAAAAGAGCACATTTGTGTGATTAATTCCAGCAACAGAAAAGTCAGTTAATTAGTCAGCCCCTCAATGACCATATTAACAATCTCTGACTTTCCTCCATATCGATTTTAGAATAAACTTACCCTTTACAAATTTCAATTGCATTCAGTCTTCCATCAAAGCAGTTTACCTCATGCAATTATCGTCTTTCGACTCATACTTCACACATTCAAATTGTCTGTCTAGAACGGCATATGTGATGCCATGTTGAAAAGATACTTTTTGGGATTTTTTTTTTGTGTGAAAGTTAAAGTGTGACTCCAAAAAGGCTACAATATCCTTGCTAGTTTTTAACATAGTTGACAAAAAAAAGTGATGCATCTGATTTTTATGTACCTATTGCTGTGGTCAATTGAGTGTCTTGTGATTCTAGTCCAAGTAGAAGTCAGACAGAATTTCCACATTCTTCACATGCGAATGTTTGTTGAACACAAAGGTGTCAGCGTGGGTCCGTCTAGTATGCAGGTGCGTGGGTGAGCGTATTTCGCCCAGGGGACCCCTGACGACACCTTGGGTCCGAGGAACTCCCAGATCACGCACGTCGTTGCGGTGAGTTTGCACAGACTCCCCCTCATGACGTCACTTCTGGAGGCAGGCTGCTGCTGGGCTGGCAGCCTTCTGCTCCATCAAGAAACTTTCCTGGACTTAAGGAGCTCCAAGGACGTAGTGACTCCGACCAGCCGCAGCAGAAAACTCCTCGCGCGGGGACAGCGGTCACTGAGTTGTACTTTTCGGTGCTAAAATTATTTTCATTGAGTTGCCATAGGGAACCGAGCTATATATTTTTCTCCCTTTTCCCTCTTTTTAAAGGACCATACAAAGTTCGAGGACTACAAGAATTATATTCAGCCACACTGGCGTGTTTTCATAGGCAATTATTTTGCCGAGCCTACTTTTAATAATTTCTTTCAACTTTGTATTTCTCACGACGCGGACATGATTTGGAGTAGGGGCCTATTACTTTCATTTGGTTTCCTTCTCTCACCATTCTGTTTGTCAGCTGGGGCACAGCCGCACAACCAGAGCGGCGTCAGGAAGCTGTACGTGCTCCAACCCGACCCGGGTCCAGGTCCGGGTCCGGGCTCGGCGATAGCTAACCGAGGGGATGGGATGCGAGTCAGCTCCATTTCAACGCGTCACGGCGCGTCGGGGCTTCCGCACTCTTATAACGTCGAACTCACCGCTAAGTTGGGCGGCCAGGTCCGGACCCGCCGGATGGGGAAGCAAGTCTCGACAGCCCAGGAGTCCATTGTTCGGCACGGCGGTCCGGAGCAGAACCAGCACAGGCAACTTCTCAAGCAGTCTGGGTAAGACGGTGTGTCGGTGTCGGTAGAAGTCAGGCTACCGATGTATTCATTCACTTTTTAAAGTTATTTATTCTAAATTGGTTTGATTACTTCAATGAAAAGTGACTTAAAGGTCCATATCCTTCTCTGGCTTTTCAAGACATTTTAATTAGCTGTCTGACTCTTTTGCAGTGCTGAGCGCCAAACTGAATATTTACTTGAGATTAAGAAATCCGAGCCAATGTCTTTTTCTTCTAATTAATTAATTGGGTTTCCCCCAACTTTTTGGTAGCACATACACAACACTGCGCGGTCTTTGTGAGCAGTGAGCAAACTGAGTCCACGCCTTGGCTGTAACTCTGAAAAGACTTGTCCCTTCAATTGAAGGATGAGGGTTTTGACCCATAATTGGTTTTTTTCTGATAACTGTTTTAATTATTTTTGTGTGACACAATAATAAGATCGGCAATTCATGGAAACATTAAATATATGATAAAACATATCTCAGAGGTTGTGTTTTGTCAAGAAATTCAAATTGAGCCAAACGCATCTGGAGTAACATGCATTCATTGTGGAATTGGAAGTCCACCAGATTTACTTTGACCTTTGCTGGGCCTCACTGTCGTGAAGAAAAGAGAGTCTGCCTAATTTTCATTCAAGCTCTCCATGCCTGTCAGGAAAGCTTCTTGTTGATTAAATTGAATGAATTGAAATGACTTTCCATGCGCAGTTGGTTACCAGGTGGTCTGATGAAAGTTAGTCGCTATTGGCTACTCAATCCTGTCAAGCACGGTGCAGCAACATTTTCAAGTTACACAGTTGCCTCTGCTTGTTTTACATTTGCAGAGTGAATGTCTGTGGGAGCCAGTGCTGTCATGGATGGAGTAAAGCTCAAGGATCCCAGCGGTGCACAAAGCGTAAGTAATTTCAAACATTCCTTACACAAACAGTCTAGATTTGGGTTGGGCGTGATGAAACAATTGATAAAGGGTTCCAAAATTGTTGTTCATGTAGAATTGGGATCTACCGGTAATATCTGTGTGACAACATGATATACAGTTGTCTCAACATCTACGGCAATGTCGGCATAATGGACTTCAGTACTTGGTAATAACATGCAAAAAGGCATTTTTTTTTAGATTTAAATATGTAATACAACAGGGTTCTCCCGTCATTACGTCATTGTGCATACAGTATCTTGCGAGCCTGTATGCAGAGTAGAACACAATAAATACAAATAATGAACTGTTGCCGACAAAGAGCATGCACTGTGCGTGACGTTGAGTATGATGTGACTCAATGTTTGGTTTGGCCCTGAGATGAAGTAATTTTGGGAACTCCAATCAGCTGAATACTTGAAGGGGTGGAGAGGCTCTCCTTGTTTATACAGACACAGGAAGCATGACGCAAACATCTGGACGATGACCAATCGGCGACATTCCTCAATGTCATACTGTACCTTCAACCATGGCCAGACATTTCTATTTCAAAAGGCACTAATGCAGTGAACGACAGTGTGTATGTGATAGTATACAACCGAAAAGTGAGTGACCTGTCATGCCTGAACAAGCTAAAAACATTAGACATGATTGTCACTGGCCAAACAATTTGGTAAATACCTTGTGCCTTTTATTCATATCCATACAAAATTGGATGTACTGTACACAATGCCAGCGGGGGCGGCCCAGTGGTCCAGTGGTTAGCACGTGGACCTCCCAGTGCAGAGGTCGTGGGTTCGATCCCAGCTCCAACCTTCCTGTGTGGAGTTTGCATGTTCTCCCCGGGTCTGCGTGGGTTTTCTCCGGGTACTCCGGTTTCCTCCCACATTCCAAAAACATGCATGGCAGACTGATTGAACACTGTAAATTGTCCCTAGGTGTGAGTGTGAGCGCAGATGGTCGTCCGTCTCTGTGTGTCCTGTGATTAGCTGAAAACCCATTGGGGTGTACCCCGAATGTTGCTATGCAGTGGCGGGCCGTGCATTTCAACCTTAGGCCTTCAGTGACGTCACATACATGAACGCAATACTGTACAGGCTCGTCAAGCAGCACTTAATTTCAGCAGCATTTAAAACCATCAAGTATGCATTCACAATTAAGAGCAGGAAACTAAATTTACAGATCGTCAAAAATAAAAAGATGATTTAAAAATACGAAATAAAATGCCACCCAAAGTACGCTGTGTGATCTTAAACAAGTCTGTCCAATAAATTGCGCAATGTCGCAGTTTCATATAAGACACCAACCAAACAGTAACAAAACAAACTATTCTTTGAAAATAAACAGATCATTTGCATTTTGAAAATCGGCAATACAACAGCAAATAACTGAAAATGTTGAGCAGCTGAGATTGAACGAACTTTCGTGCACGAAGGTGACTACAATGCGCCATTATAAATTGCAGGTGAGCAGATTTATTTGATACATGTTTGTATGTTTGTCATTTTATACACAGGAGTTAGAGAGAGAGAGAGAGAGAGAGAGAGAGAGAGAGAGAGAGAGAGAGAGAGAGATAATCTCTCCATCACTATCAAATAAACAATTAATGGATTAATTGATTATTCCGTTTTCCCAATACTCATTTCAAGAAATGCTCATCCCTTTCTGGTATTTACTATGGCCTCTGTGCTCGGGGTTGACTCATGAGTCACCACTACAAAATAATTAATCCGTGGATGAATAATCAAGAAACTTTTGAACAAGCTCCCTAGTCACTGACTGAATGGCAAAGCAGACTAGTTCTTTGTCAAATCTGCTTAAACGTGCTTGTAAGGCATGGTGGCTGGCTGCTGTAGACCAAACACAATTGTGACTTATGGGAATTGCTTAGTTCACTTTGACAATGTCAGGTATGCAGGAAAATGGCAATGAATGTCGGCCCCCCTGCCAATTCCGTTTGACAAATTGGCTTTTCACATTTTCTTCCACTGTAGGACAACATTGGGGGAAAAAATAAAAAAGACAGCGGAATCTAACTGGGACATAGAGTGAGAAGGGACCGAATAATTAATTGGCCGGCCGCTTTATAGGTCAAGCATGAAGTACACTTAAAAAAAACTATTTCAAGCATACTTTCGTTTTGTTTTTAACGCAACCCACCCAGGTTCATACTTAGACCCACAACAACGCGCTTAACAACAAACATTTACAGTCATTTACAGAATGCCGAGTCACCAGTCGGCATTGTAATGCACTGTTGATTGTCCTGTTAACTGCTCTTTGCCATTGTTATTGAGTTATTCGGCGAAATGCCTCAGCACTGAGCGGCGATGCGCTGTTCACGTTCATGCAAACTGGTTTGAATGGCCAAAAGAAACGACTGGGGCACGTAAATGGACCGGAAAACTGGAACGATATAGATTAGTTTTCGCAAAGTGGTTGAATTTCACATTGGTGTAGCACTTAGAATGAAAACATTTGATTCAAAATATTGCACTCATACATGAATGGAATCATGTACGAAAACATCCAAACTCTATCAGTGCATGGATGGAATCCTTGGTCATGGTTTACAGCCAACAATGCTTGCCGACATAATGTTCGGAGTGGCTAATAACGCGTCAGACATTCTAAAATGACTGACCTCCTGACCTTTAATCAGGAGATATTGACTCTTTTATTACATTTATTTATTCAAACACATTAACACATTACAACACAAGACAAAACCTTCAACCTCAATACACACAAAATTCTCTGTTGTAAAGTTAAACAAGTACAAAAGGAATTAGTTTCTTCTTCTTCTTCTCCTTTCGGCACGTCCCTATTCAGGGGTCGCCACAGCGAGTCAGTAATTTCCATCCGCCCCTGTAAACCGTCCTACCAACTCGCATGGTCGTCTTGGCAAAAGTTTTACGCCGGATGCCATTCCTGACGCAACCCTCCCCATTTCTCCGGGCTTGGGACCGGCACTGGGGAACAGTGCACCCCCAGGGGAGGGCACTGCCCCCCAGCGGCTGGGTTTACAAAAGGAATTAGTTTATAATATATAAATAATATATAAAATACTAAAGTATTGTAAAATTTAAGTTTGCTAAATTTCTGCTTGTAATTCGTGTCTTTATTGTTGTAAATCATTGGAGACCAAAAAATAAGTTATTTTTGTCATAAAATATATTTTTTTAATTAATCAGACAATCGGTTATTTGAATTTTATCCCGCCAAATACCTAAATTGGCATCAGCCTCACATGCGGTATGGGTCGGGCCCTGTATATATATTTTTTAACAATAAATGGCATTGTTTTACAAAATCATTTCGAGAGTTTAGGTTCGGGCCTCTATCCCTCACAACATGAAGGAAAAAGATGTGTCTGGAGAACCTTGAAATTGAACTAAGCTGTTAATGTCAATGGCCATAAATCTACTGTCAATCCAAAACCATGTCCATGGGGAATTTTCGTGAAATGGATCTACAAAGTTTTTTTTCTAAGTTCTTTTTTTGTTTTGTCCAAATGCAACTGTCTCTTCAGAAGCCTCATTTTTTTAAAATCGTTTCCCAGAGTGAATGCATCTCAAGTTGCTGCCCTTACGTTTCTGTGTGCACAGAAAGACATAATGCATCAAGGTTACGGAATAGTCTTCACGTGTGTCGCGACAAACCTTGTCTGTCATTGTAAGGCAAACATGCCCAACGGGTGCCGTCCACCTGAGTCCAAAATACATTAAGCAGAAGCTCTACCTTGTCATCAGAACATGCACGTCTCCTTTCTTGCTTGCTTTGCATCCCCCTGCATTGTTGTGACTATGTTTCCATGGCACTGACATCCTATTCTGTTTTTAATGACTTTTTGTGGCAGAGTTATAGTGCCACTTGCTTGTGTGTGTGTGTGTGTGTGTGTGTGTGTGTGTGTGTGTGTGTGTGTGTGTGTGTGTGTGTGTGTGTGCGCGCACACATTCCTTGAAACGATTTCATGTTAACGGGAAACTTTTTAAAAAGAAAAAGGTCGGCTCGGTTTGCCGTGCGGACATGGCCTAAGACAGACGTGCAATGTTACACACCCATTTCCATTCGAACATTGCTGAGCTTTTACAGTGAGCAAATTCAGTCAGCTTTTTACTCCCTGAGGATTGACCATTAGAACACCTGGCAAAATGCTTACTGAAGTACTTTTTCCACTTTTCTTTGAGGGCCAAGCTTATTAGAGCTCATTACAGAATTACATGAGAAGTGCAGACACCATAGAGCTGTGTGTAGGAAGAAAAAAAATGTACTGGGAAGCATGTCCATCTTCAGACCCCCAATCTCTTTGATAGTACATAACCTCTTAATTAATTATCCATTTTAATGTAAGGGAGTGATTTCTTGCAGAAAAAAAATTTCCACGGCAGATAATTACATTTCGATAGCTTTATCGCCTTTTGTTTAAGCTTGATCAAGAGAAGGTAATTGGGCTTTGTAAATGAAAAAAAAAATCCATATTATTTGCTGAAATGGTTAGTTTACAGTATAAACTTCTTTTTACGCCAATGCCTTGGCAAAATATGAAAACTGTGTTAACTTCGTGCAATATTATTATTATTATTTTCCTTTCATAATTTTTGTTTGCATTTTGTCATCTGTTATTGTATGTTTTATATATGTTCAATAAACAAACAAACAAACAAACAAACAATATTGGATGTAATTTCACCGTTTTTTTGACTGGCAACTGATCCAGCGTGAAGTCTGCCTCTCTCCAAAATCAGCTATAGGATGGCCTCCATCTTGTCCCTAAAAAGGATGAGCGTAGAAAATAATGAATTGAATTAAATTTGACACTTTTGTCTTTTCGATGATCACTTGACAAGTTGGTTAAGAAGACCTCACGTGTTGCACATGCTTGGTAACAGCTTAGTTGGTACCGTTGCATTGAGTTGGGGCAAACAAAACAAACAGCGCACAGATGTTATGTGGCACTATGCACTAGGGATGTCCCGATCCGATTACGTGATTGGAAATCTTGGTCAATCAGGTGATTTTTCACTTTATCCGTATCAGCTCAAAAAGGTATTTTTTTGTTTTTTCAACATTTAAAGTTCACAAAGCCAAAAAATATCCAAATGTGCAAATAGTAGCTTAGTTTTATGTTTCACAATGTTACTTTTTTTTTACATTTTTAATAATTATTTTAGTACCAATCCAGTTTGTGTGACACGCGCATACCCACTGACACGTCTCCTCCATGGCGCACCGCTCTCCAGCAGGCAGGGACAGAGCGGAGGGTTTGTTTGGCAGAAAAAGCAAGCCGAAAGATGCTCCTAAATAAGTCTGTGATATAAACAAGCCTCCTTGTTAAACGGCACCATCAAGGAGTTGAGAGAGTGACAGAAAGGTTAGCAATTGTGACGCTTCCAAATGACATAACTTCAAACAGAAGTTTAATGAGTGCAAGTAATTTGATGACAGGCAAGCTTGTCCGCCACCGGTTGCATTTAATAAGGTCAAAACTCAATAGTGTAGTTTTAATTCGTGTAAATGTCATGGCTAACATACCTGTATTTGCTAATGTTATGCTAAAAAGCCATGAAGTTTCAGTACAAGAAACTGACATGATAAAACAAGTTTTGAGATGAACCAAAACACACTGAAATGTACAACCTGTGGTATCATCAGATTTAGTGCTTAAGAAAAAAAAAAGAAGAAAAAATATAAAACTGAATTTATTTTGCGTGTACAGTATTACAAATAGCAATTGGCACTGATTTGGTGGAATGGTCCACATAATACAAATGTATATAACAACATAAAACATATACACATTCATGTAAGTACTGTATATTGCTATATTAACCCTTTGGTGCACCCTGGAACCTGATGACATGATAAGATGTCCACTGTAGTAACCGCTGTCCCTCATAGGGTTAATTTGAGTAACATCGGATGCATGCTCTTTTGTTCTTAATTCATTGCCGAGGTATTGGGTTGGGCCACGGTATCGACAGACACTTAAAACAGATACTTAAAACAGATACTTAAGACTTGGACTTGGACTCGGGTGCCAGAATGTGTGATCGGGACACCCCGACTCTGCAATCTGTAGCTAATTGCGACTGCTGGTATACAGTGTGCCTGCCACACACCCAGCGCGCAGACACGTAAAAGAAAGGACAAAGCAAATTAGTTGCACACTCCAAGATTAACTGAGGTTGATCTTTTTCTTAGTTGTCCGGAATTTTTTTCTTACACATATTCCAAAAGGACCAACAGAAACTAAAATATGTAAATGTCCTCATGTGCCAAGTTAAATTTGATTTATTGTGCTGAATTCATCATGCATGTTACGATAAATAATGTCACAATAGCGTAGGTTAAATAACATAATTTGGGGCCTTCTCTAGTTGATGAAAACCCCTCCCTTGGTGACCTCGTAAGCCTCATAGCCTCTTAGCCCCACAGGGGCATCGAAAATAAAGTGTATTGTCTATATAGTGGTAATATCCTTCCACCATTACCTGGATTCTAAGAAGGTACAGTATGTTCTCGCCAAATACAAGGTCAAAACAGGCCGTTGCAGCTGTTCATATTGTCTGAGCAATTTTCTTGCACACACTTAGAAATTTTATATCATTACAACAGGGTGACACAAAGAAAATCATTATATCCCGATGTTTCTTCTAAATGGGATCGCTTCCACAGAGCACAAGCACACACTGACTCACTCATTCAAACAACCATGTTATTTTTTTCAGACCCCCTAACAGACCTTTGTGAGGGTGGGTGGGGAGCGCACCGCATGCCAGATCCTGCATAGTTTGATCAAAAGGGTGAGAACATCACCATGACTGATCTCTTTCCTCTTCCTGCCTAACAGGGAGATTACAGTCCTTAGTCCATCAGCCTCATTGTCACAGAACAAACTCTTATGTTGCTTCTGCCAATCTGACAAAGAGAGAGAAGCGATTTGCGGAACAAATGGCCGCGTCAGCTCCAGGCAAGAGGTGGGTGAGTGAAAAGAAAACTATTTACGGTTGTCTGAAAAGAAAACAAACAAACAAAAAAAGATACCCTAAGTGGAAAGTTTTCTCTATTTCTAACCGCTAATATAATTCAGCTCCCAGTGGGAAAAGACATCAATGATGTCATCACTGGGCAGTCACACTCTTTGAAAAGATGTTGTGTGTCTCCACTGGATTAATCTTTGAGCATTTTGTATTGAGTCATGTATGGCTTTTGATACCTTCCTGGGCCCAATACACACGACCTGTTTTGTTTGTTTAAAGAGAAGGAATAGCAATCTTTCTTTTGATGCAGGATTATACAACATTCTTGATTCATTAAAAATCACATGCAGCAGAGTAACCCATTATTTGAGCTTGCTTCAGCTGTGTTGGTGTTTCGTATGAAACGACAAGGACACAAAGAAACCAGGGAACTCATGCTGCATTCGAGGAGGGTGGGAAGCCGGATTTATCCCACTCGGATTGTTCCAGTTCCGACCTCAAAGCGTTTTGAGTCGAATGTAAACAACAAAGATGGGCGATTCTGATAAATTGTTTGTTGTTGTGGTTCATTCCAACACATTTTGAACGTTGGCAAACCTTCTTCATAATGTCATTTATATAAAGGAATACCATATCTTCAAAGAATTTCATTCATTTCACCAATTAATTTCATGCAGGCATATAACGGCATATCTTCACATAGTCAGTGCAAATCATGTTGTGTTATGTGAAATTACATATAACTGAATTAATGTTAAAATAAAGAGATAAATATATATTTATAATCTTGTAAATTCGGTTTTACACGGTCTGTGTCTACCTGTAGGGCCCCCGTCGTCTCCCATGAAACAAAACCAAATACGAATGTAGACAAAAACCGGTCATGACAGGCTGTATGTACTGCTTATGAAATCGATACTCAAAATGGGCGGTTGTGAAATAAAATACGTGCCATAATATCGCGCCATTTGTTGGCAAACCTCTGTTTTTTTCCATGCTAGACATGAACCATTTTGATTTTGGCTACTCGTTAATTATGTTCTACGCGACCACTGGTAAGGTCGTCTAGTGGCATCACCAAAGATGTACACAAGATCGGTTGACTTCTCTTTATGATGACAGGCACAGTGATGATGGTTGACCCTTTAAGGATTTGAGACTTTTGGTCAATTGCAAATTGGACAACTTCAAGGGCGTTCCACTGTACCACGCTGCGAATGGTTTCGGCAAGTTCCTGTTGTAAAAAGAATCTTATGAGAATAGGAGAACACCTTTTTTTTGTATATTGGAATGATAGCAGGTTTGACAATATAATGTGATGCATCCTTGGCTTGTATGGAAACCAGTCATGTATCCTCATTGAAATGTGTAGCACAAGGCCACATCCTGCCATTTTGACTGTTCTCGGCAAGATGCCGACTTTGGATTTAAACAACACATGTTCTGCGAATGTTGATATTTCAAGTCAACGAGAATGCAAGTACAGACAAGAATCCACACAGCGTAAAAGCCTCTGCCTCCTTGTCCACACACAAGGAGAGTAGCAGCCATGGTGTGTCAAAAGTAATGTTTATCTGGAAACTTTCTTGCTAATTCTAATGTTACGGTATGCCACAAGTCTAGTAGGGGATATATTATTTTGATATTGGAGAAACAAGAGCTGGGGAAATTCTCAAATCATGTTAATAGTAGGATACCCCCTAGATGGAGCATCTAGTTCTTAGTGGGTTGCCAGAGTTCCAGAAATGAAGCACGTGATTAAATAAAAAGGTTATTGTTCACTGACAATGTACAAGATGGATGACCTTGTCAGCGGTGATACCATTTTGATCGTTCACATGTACGAATGTTCCGCACCTCCACTGTTTTTTTTTTTGTGTGTGTGATATACATATTTTATGGCTCATTAATACTTCCTTTTTCTTAAAGCATATACTAAAATACAAAATATTTTTGATGACTTAAAGATGTTGAGTAAGCAATTGTGACCTTTGAAAACAGAATTTACTTTTAAACAGCCACAAATAAGCACAAGCCCAGTTGCTTGCGTAAGTGGGCAATGGGTTCATAGCTTGTGTGGTGCGACCACTAAGCCCTGCTGTCCAGCCTTGGGACACTAGGTGTTCGCTTGAAAAAGAATAAAACGCAATAAAACAATTAAAACCAAAAAAACAGTTCCTATATTTTTTTTTCTGCAGGGGCAGATTCAGTGTGAAAAAAATATGTGCCCCTTTTGATGGATTTAACTCATTCTGGTGCTGACTTACAAAGCCATCATCGACTCTTTATGGTATTCAGCTTGGAGTTTGTAGATGGTTGACTTACAAGAGCAGCAGGAAATGCCAAAATACATATGGCATTAGTGGCATATATTGCCATATTTTTTGGAGGGGAGGGGGGAATATTCAAAGTTGCCTTCACTGGTCAACTCCCTTTCACGAGGCTTATTAGTTTTAGACCAGATAAAAAAAACACATCTCATCAGTATCATTAACTTTTTGATTGCCAGTAATTACCGTATTGCCCCGAATATAAGACGGTGTTTTTTGCATTGAAATAAGACTGAAAAAGTGGGGGTCGTCTTATATTCGGGGTCTAGACATTATACCCATTCACGACACTAGATGGCGCCAGATATCATTGAACTTGACTCCCCAGGCCAAAATGAACCCCTGTCACGAAGAATAAAAATAAAAATAGCGGTAGCACGAAGAAGAAAAATAAAAAAAATCGCGGTAAGAAAGAAAAGAGAAGAAAATAATAGAAGCGATAACAGAAAATGGAGAAACGTAGTGACAATCTGGAGAAAAGTGGGTCCAAGATCAGCCAGGTTAACCGGCAGCTGAGGAGAAGTTATGATGTCATTTACATTTCAAAAACCAGAAGCCATTCATTTACAAATGTGATTGCACTTTAGTTTACATATTTAAATGTTCAGATATTAAGATTTGAATGAGGCAAAATAACATGCTTTTTCTATCAAATATATTGTCATAATCATTTGTTTCAGATGTACTGTAATTATTTTCTGTACAAGAATTAATCTGATGTTCAAAAAGTCTTTTTTGAAACTTGAGTCTTGAAAAAGGGGGCGTCGTCTTATAATCAGGGCCGTCTTATATTCGGGCCAATACGGTATCTGCGCTGCGATTGGCTGGTAACCAGTTCAGCGTGGACCCCCGCCTGCTGCCCGAAATCTGCTGGGATAAGCTCCAGCACGCCCGCGACCCTCCTGAAGATAATCAGATTAGATGGATATCTGCGCTGTTTTACAAATACTTGTCGCCAGCTGGCCTTAAAAAACACGTTCCTAGTTTACGTGATGTGAAAATCCCTAAACGCAGCATGCTTGGTCAAAGGAGAAAATTTGTCATCTGCGGCTCATCTCTTCTTCACCACTTCTGGTCCATCGCTGCCCTGTCGGCACGGCGAAATACCGCAGTTGCAATTAAAAATGACACTTTTCATGATGTCAGAGCTTTGAGAGCTCGAAACAGCCTGGAATTAAGCAGAGGCCTCCACATTTAATGAAAAACTGTCATTCAGTCTTTGTAACAATGTCAAAAAGAAAAACCAACCAGGATATACTGTAAATTCATAGTGATGATTAATATTCCCAAAATTATATGATTTTGATGAAAAGCCATTCCATTTATTTTTGTCATTCGTTTATTTATTCATCCAGGAAAGGTAATTCACAACAGATTCTCATTTGCAATACTGACCTGGTTGCAGATAGCAGTTGCAAAGGATTTGGTCAACTTTAAGCACATTTCCATCCTCAAACACATATGCTATTAAGTGTCACAGAGAAGCTTGAGATGATCTCGGCTGGCTTGGATGAGTTGACGACACTGGACCGGTCAAGCACAGGGCGCATATGCAGACAAATAACCATTCACACAGTCACTGTGAGAACTGAACCCATGTTGCCTGCACCGACGTCATCAATGGCTCATGAAGTTGCCCATTCACTAATGAGGATAATGATTGTAATAAATCTACTTTTTTTTTCATATTTTGTGTTTGTAACATGGAGGGTAAAAGATGTTTCCCTCTTGAATGCCGAGTTTTGTGGAAGAGTGGATGAGATTAAGGGATCAAATTTCCCACTTGAGTAGCTAAACACTTGCAGATTAAAAGACACGAGAAAATTCAGATGATGTAATTTCGGAGAAATTGTGTCAATGCTTCGTTTTATCAAAACTTTTTCCACTCAGTTTTATTGAGGCCATTGTTCAAGTCAGAATTGTTCCCTTCAAGTAAAATGGCAAGTCAAAAATACTGAGTACTAATCTCTGACCCAAGATTCAAGAGCTGACCCGAGATCATAAGGGTCAATTGTGATAGTAAATTCTCTCAGGGTTGTGATTTTGGAACTTTGCCCCGGTTTTGCCGGCAACAGTTTCGTTTAATTACCTTTGAATTTGTTGAACAATCTAATCACATTTAATAATGAATCAACGTGTACACATCTGTGTCCTCTTATCACCATCTGTTCGTCCCTGCTTTTCTCTTCTCATCTGTCTGGATTTTGTATTCCAGCTAACTGCATCCCTCAGTGCCAAAACGGAGGAATGTGCCTCAGGCCTCAGCTCTGTGTCTGCAAGCCTGGCTCAAGCGGCAAGGCATGTGAGCAGAAGACTGTGCCCACACACACCCTTCCAGCGCAGCCTGGGAAAGGGCCGACCAACGATCATAGCACCGGTCACACGAATGGACACAACGCAGGAGCACAGCGGCCCATACCTCAGAAAGTACCTCCTCATGTTTATGATCTCCCCCCACCTCAAGCAGACAACATTGCCCAGATGAAACTGACTGTCAAACCTTCCCCACATCTTGTGAGGCCGCATTATATCCAACAACACATCCAGCAACAGTAAGAACTCTTTTATTTATTTACTTAGTGATTTATTGATTTATTAAATTTAATATCTCACTGTAAACATGTGTTATTTGCATTGCGATGAATTGGAGATTTTAGTTTGGATGTTAAAATGGTGCCTTTCAGTTTCAATGTCAACACAGGTCATATTTTTCTCTTACTTTGTATATCCATCGCTCTTCATTTGTTTTGTTGTGCATTTTAGGGCGGGGCTTCTATAAAAGACTGCCTGCTTCCTGCCTGCAGCAGTAATTTTGTTTATTACTGAGGTTGTAGGTTGCAGTGGTGTGTGACCTGCATCATCATGAACGGCTGTAATGAATATTTTAGCAACCACACTTCGACTCACGCAAGCATTTTTTTTTTAACATTAACTGTACAGTGGTACCTCTACTTACGAACGTCTCTTCATATGAAATTTCTAAGTTACGAAACACCACAACAGGAAAATATTGCCTCTTGTTACGAAAGAATGCCAAGATACCAAAGGTAAAAATAAGAGTATGGGCTGCTACTCGCAGCTCCGAGTTTCTTAATGCAACATAGTTATAGCTGCTCTGCAATTGGCTATTACGTAGCATCTTCCTGGCGTCCCATTGGCTAAGAGGGATGTGTCTATGTGTGTAGATAGATAGATATGTGTCTGTGCAGCATCCTCGTCATTCGCCCCCCGGACTATGAGATGTTCTGATAGTTTTACGTAAATGTGAATCACCCAGAAAAAGTGTTCACCAGTCAGGCGATTGCTCACTACAAAAACAAACGTCCTTAGATCAAGTCTTTACAAAACGGCAGGCAAAAACCACTTCTGAGAGAGAACATGAACTAAAGAGGGTAAAAAAATGATGAGGATGCAGTTAAAAGTTAAATGACCATCATTTTTATTCTTTATTCGTTGTTTTTTACACTATGCACAACTTTCATTTATTGTGCAATAATGTAATTGTAACATGTAGTTGTTACATATTTTGATGCATTTTTATGCTTAAGAAAACATTTATGTCTGAATTTTGGGGGGGGGGGCTTGGAACGGATTAGGGCATTCATATGGAAAACGCGTCTCTCCTTACAAAATATTCTAGTGAAGAAATTTCTTCCAGAACCAATTAATTTCGTAAGTAGAGGTACCGCTGTATCTTAAAATCGAATCCCTTCGACATACTGAGTGTGTTTTGCCACCCAATTGACAAGCAAACAACAGCTATCTCATATGGAGCTAGCTAGCGGCTAACGTAAGAATTGCTATTTCCACTCATTGGCCTCCTTGCAGTTAAATATTATAAAACAATGGACTAAAATGCCAAACACCTTTCTAGACTATTTAAATGGGAGTACTTTGCTGCTTGATATATTGGCTGGGAATAGAGCAGTAACAACCTACCACAACATTGACTTAAGATCAAACACTTCTGATGAGTCATCCGCTTGGCTACTGGAATGCTAACACCAGACACACGTATTTTGACACAGTCACAGTCTTTTCTGCTCCTGCTTCCAGGGGATATTTTTTTAATTTTCCTTACCATCATCATCCTTTGAGAATAGGTCAAAAGAAAAGGCAAATACACAATTTGTGTCAATGATTTTCATTTTTTTTAAAGTTGCAAATGTTTAGCTGCTTGTGTAGCTTTCTTTCTGATGTGAGGAATCATTTAATAATTGACGGATGTGAGTTGGACCGCCCTAAGTGTATATTACTGCACATATATATCGTTTTCACAGATCAAATTTTACAACGAGAGTATGTCTTACAAGTTATTACAAATCATAAATCATCCAAATAAACCTATACAGTATTTGCACATCCCGTGAATTATGTCTAGATGTACAAGGATCTTGTTCTTTCAAATACTGTAAGAATAAAAGTAACTAGACCGACGATGTTGAAATATTAACATCTGGGTTGAACCATTTCAAATGACAGACTAAGATAAGATAATATAAGATAAGATAAGGTAAGGTAAGATATCCTTTATTTGTCCCACACTGGGGAAATTTACAGTCTACAGCAGCAAGATTGTGGGTAGAAAGAAGAAAAAGAAAACTAACAAACTAACAAAACTACTACAACATAACAAAAATAACAAACTAAAAAAAAATAACAACACACTTCAGCCATCTTCCCCTTCTTTCTCTAAACCTTCCCTCAAAGACAATGTCTATCTATTGTTTTGCGTTGAACCATTATTCGGTTCAACACTTAAATTCAGCGGGTCGTCTTAAATTTAAGCGGATCGGAAATAAGTATTTGTCGTTTTCTACTCATTCTCATTTTGGAAATTAACATAAATGTCCATCAGATTTTATTCACTTTCGTCACATCCCAAAGATTTGCACGATTGGTAATGACACTAAAAGGAAGTGAATCTTGTGAAGTTGGTCTCCTTTTGTAGAACGCTTGAGTGTGTCTGTGGGAATTTCTGTCCACCGATCCAGAAGAACATTTGTGTGGTCAGACGTAACTGATCCTGGACATGAGGTCCTGGCTCACAATCTCTGTTCTGTCTCATCCCAAAGGCGTTTGATGGAGTTGAGGTCAGGGCTCTCGAGTCTTTCAGTACCAAACTAATCCCAGCATGCTCTCTTGTGACTTGCTTTGTGCATCTGTCACAATTGAAATCATCACTGACTCTGCTTTTGAGAGAATGGTTTGTACAATGATTTATTTCCCCTTTGGGAAAAATACCATTGGAGTGGCCCTCTTTTCTGCTGGGAGCCACATTTAATGGTTTGATGTACTTCAGCTGCAGCATTTGACCCTTTCCGCAGAAGCGTTTGTGTCGTCAGCCATTACAATAGAGTTAACCTATCGTCCATGATTTATTGGGTGAATTGCACTGATGGTCACATTCCAGCCCTACAAGCACACATAGCTAAAGGGACTGCACTACAGTGCCATTTATCTGTCAGTGCAATAGTTCATCTGTCACAATAGCAGCACTTATGGGGAACATTAGTACTGGCGTTGTCATTATTTCTCCGACGAGTCCATCATGCCAATCGTCTTCCTGTTGGCCTACTGTTGCAGAGCGGAATCTTGGTCAGTCTTTTTTGCTGATCCATGGTATTACTCACCAACAATTGACTTGAAAACATCCCTGATGCATCACAAGACGTCTATGAATGGCAACCTTTTAGAAATTGCCCTTATTTAGAAACAAGCAAAAACAGCGCAGAAATACTTCCTATTAAACATCAAATTTGTGTCCGTATAACCCAGGTGTGACCCCTGACCTTAAGAGTAAGGCAAAGTTGATGGCTTCATGGAAGAGCTCTAGTTAGCAAAACTGCCTCGCAGTTTCTCTTGTGCTTGTGAGGGTTTTATCTGGGTATTCCAGCTTCCTCTCACACTCCATTAAATGTCGTGGATGTTTGTGTATATCGTATGCACCCTGTGACTGACTCGTCACTGGTCCACAGTGCTTAAGTAGTATACTATTGTCACTTTGCAAACAAAGGTAACATTGTTTCTAGTAGATCTGAGCGATTTTGAAAAATGATGTGATTTTTTTTTTTTTTACCCTCTCAGTATTGCAATAGCCATTTAACAATTTATATTTTATTTTTTCCTGGTCCTCTTCCAGTGTATTCAAACAAATACAAGCAATAAATTAGTCTTTATTACAGCATTACGGATATACAACATTATCAGATGTACTATACATGCTGTATATGTTTTGTTCTTATAGGTAACGCTTATGCTATAAATAAGGTAAAATAAACCTTGAATTAATATGAAAGTTAATTTACTACAATTTGTGCAGTTAACTTACTAAACACTTGAACTTGCCGTCTTTTAAGCGTTCACGACAACAACTTCACTAAATTCTAGCAAAAAGTGTGGTGTAAGCAGAAGCGAGTTCGTCATAAATCAGGGAACAACAAACAATGCAAACAAATTGATAGATTTATCACTTAAACATTTTTATGGTGGGTATTTATGTGACTCTCATCTAGAAACTTTTTATTTTAATTTATGACCTCTTTAAATGCAACCATTGCGGAACAAGCTAGCTTGTCAAAAAATGATTTACACTTGTCAAATTTCTATTTCACGTTACGTCATTTGGACGTGTCACAGTTGCTAACCTGTCTGTCGCTCTCTCAACTCATCTGCCACTCAAGTGAGGCGAGGCAGCTTGTTGCTCCAAACACAATTTAATAAGGCGCTGCAGCGCTGAGACAGAACACTAGCTGTGCACAGAGGGTCTGTGTGTGTGTGTGTGTGTGTGTGTGTGTGTGTGTGTGTGTGTGAAGTATAAAATTAAGCTATTATTGCTCTGTTTGACAAGAAATATATAGATTTGGATTATTTGGTCACTTTGTGACCAATAACGTTTCAGAAAATGCCCTGATCAGCTCCGATTTCCGATCACATGATCAGATTGGGACATCCCTAGTGAGTGCCATACCATATCTTATTCTTACCATTTTGATAAAAATAACAGCAGTCATATAACCTCTTCTCATGTGATGTCACATTTGTACACCGTGTGCTGAGGCATTCACATTCGAGGGCAAAAGCAGTTGAGGGCACATGGTCGAGTGAGTGAAATAACAGAGGCCAAATAGTCGCTACCTGTGCTGTTTCAGGTTGCATCAGAGTCCTCATAGGAGCAGGCACGCTTGCGTACAATCAAGTAATTCACAATATTGTGATCACTGACTTCAGGGACAAATTGGTTTCATTTGACTAGTCTGATTTTGAACCTTGATCCGAGGGGTCGGCGTTTTCCCGTTGCCTTTCCCTCCAACCAATGTCAGTTTTTCGACTCGTGTGTTATATCTGGTTCCAATATAATGGACAGGTGTCCTAATTGGGAACTTTTTCACAAAACTAGATATAAGTAGACCGATGACCGATAACACTAACAATGGATCAGGCTGTTCTTCATGTTTTCCTTTTGCCTCCTGCGGGAGCCTCGAATATGGCGCCGGAAACTAAGCATTGTGGCTAAAATGATGTCAGAGGTAAGGGACTATTGTTGAATGTTTCGTGTTCACTTTAATGAAACGGGGGAAACAACACCATATATTCAAGAAAATCTGACACTCACTGAACAGCAAACAAATGAGCTAACATGCTGGAAGTCAGCAAATAAAGCACATAGAATTGAGCTGTTTTTCATTGTTACATGATGACATTTCTCTTTGCAAAACAAATCAAGTTATTGAACTGTCGTTTTAGGACAAGAAGAGAAACATATCTTGCGAGTTCTGAACACCTCAGATGAATTCTAGAACAGCAGCCATGGCTGCTGTTCGAGATGCATTGATGTTGTTTTTGTCCTATGAAACGACGCAAAGTAATTCATGAGGGAAGGTTTGGATTTGCTGTGACACATTTTCACATCACATCTGTTTAATGTGTTCATTTTTGTTTTGCACTTGTTCTTCGTATGCCATTAGATGTTCTTGGTCTCATTGTCGAGCTTCAGCAGCTTAGGTGTGTATTTACCGAGTGCAGAATAGAAGGAAAATGTTCGACATTTATTTGTTATCCTGTGGAATTCAGTGTGGACTGCATCGGAAACCAAAACAAATTAAGATCACTAAACTGGGATTTTGAAACAAATAAGTTTACCATGTACACATTTGATCAAAAATGACTTGATATTTGGCTTCCATCCAGATCAGGCACTCCCAAGAAACACTTTTTCCAAATGCCGTTTTTAAGGTTTTACCCACTTTGGATTCACAAAAGGCCACCTGTCTTTTAATTGGGCAAAGGAAAGACACAACTTAATTTCTTCATGCCTGAGCAGAAAGGTGTGTTGCATTTGTTGATGTATGAGAATCGAGTCTTTTTCTACGGATGTCCTTTTGAATTGCTCCACCATCTCAAGTTTCTCAGTCTCAAGTGTGTGTCTTTCTTTTTCTCCCTGGGGACAGTACAGAAGAAGCTTGACTTCTCTTCTGGGTCATTTGAGGGTGGCCCTGGGTGCTGTCCCTTCTGGATTGGTCCTGCTATGCTTCCTTGCATTCACAGCCACATTTTTTTATGCCATCTCTGCTTTTTTTGGCCCTTTAGTTGCCCATCTTGAAGCGCAGACTCTTCTGCCGGCCCTCCAACCCCGATACGGAACGGTTTTCTTTCAGGCAGGGGTGCTTGCTCACCAAGGCCTCTGCAGCCTTGCCAATCTCTCTGGGACTCGGACATGCTTTTTGTTTCTGTGTTGGGGCAGCCGTTGCCTCCAATGTGTTGTGGTTTTGAGACCTGGTCACCCTGATAGTTTTCCCCTCCCTCCCAAATGCAGAATTTCCCTCTTTTAAAACATACTCGACTTCATGGGAGAATGCCAGAACCACAAAGATTTCTGGCCATCTGCAAAGACGCTCTGATCAATCTGTGTGAAACAACAGTAATATTTGGAACTGAGAGTCGCCGCTTGGAATTGAAGCTGATATAAAATTGACAGGCGAGGCGAACCAATTTCTTTTGTTGTCAATAGACACTACAGCTTCTTGTTTACTTTAAAACTTCGCTTGTAGCCGACACGTGGGATGTCATGCACATTTTGAGCATGACGTTTCTGATCCACTGGTGAAAGGAGACTTTGATTCTCTCTTTTTTATTCTATAACTGCTTCAAAAGCAAAGCATATGAAGGAATAGTTGAAGAAGAAGATTGTATGACTGTCCGTGTTTTATGTTAGCGCTATATAAAAAAAGATGTAGTGTATCGTCTGTGCCTGTTGACTAAAGTCTTGTTCAGCCAACTTGTGATGATAGGTCACTTATGTTAAGCAAATTGCACATTGCATTGTCAAACTATGGATCTTGAACGTGAAGGCTTATGTCAAAGTTCAGTTTCATTTTGTTTTTCACCTCAAATATGAGGCATGAAAGCAAGCCTCTCAGCGTTGACACCATCAAGGACGACCCTTAATTTAAAACATCAGTTGCTTCCATTTGTACCTTTGGCAAAACCTGAAAAACCCCCAAAACAAAACAAACAAAGGCTCCCCAATTGCTGACTGTCTTGTTCACGAGCTGCCCTGACTGTTTGTGGTTGTCTTAGATGCTTCGCCTTTCATCGTAGACAGGATGATGAGTTCATGCACAATTTAGTTGATTTAGTCATACTTATTTTTACATGACATTTCATCGATATAAATGTAAATAAAACAAAAAATAATTGTTGGAATTACACCACCTCCAGTCACCAGGGGTTATTGCATACAGTCTTTGTCATGTAAACGCAAAGAAAACGCGTTAGTGGAACGAATTGAAATGTAAAATGCTCCAAAATTGTATTGCACTCCAAACAGCCGAGTTATTACTTCAACATTTTTTGGTGTATGTAGTTTTTTTTTTTGTAAATGTGTTATTTTATTTTACAGGTTGAAGTTCTGTCATTTCATTTCATTTCAAACTGAATTTGATGAAAACTATGTCGAATTTTAGATTACGCTGCTTCTTTTTCTGGTTTGTACTTGATGCACTCTTAAAATTAAGAGGTTTCGTTTAGCTGTGGAAATAAAATACATTTGCATCGCTTTGTACTCGTGACCCATTGAAGCACTCGGTTCCTTATTATTTCAACATCAGACATGTTTACCAGTGGAGGTATCTTGTGTTTGATTTTTTTTTTTTTCTCTCTTTCCCTCCAGAATCCGGTCTATGCCCATGCACCCTGGCCAGCCATATATCATAAAGCCGAAATATTACCATACACACACCACCCACACGCAGACACACATCAAACCTCAACTTGAAAGGCCCATCCCGCTCTCAGTGGCACACAACCCTATTCACGGTGAGTCCTTATTCTAATTAGCCTTCTTTTCCAAGGAGATTATCGACTCATTTTTTGGGGGACGGGGTGATTATTATTCTTTTAAAAAAATCCTTTCATAAATACTGTACCAAAATTGGTCGTGGGAGATACTTTGCCATGGGTGGGAGGAGTTTACGTCACGGTCAAACACTTCATTCAAGGAAGTTCCAATGTTTTTAACAAACTGACAATCACGATGCATGTATTGTATTAGGCAAAGGTCATGGCAAAGAAAATGCTGCAGCTGAGCACCCGTGCCATGGGAGTTTGAGTCCCAGTGAACCTTGCTAATGTGATACTATACCATGACAGAGAACCGACAAAGACACTGGAATAACCTGCAATCCCTATACAGCAAATCTGGACGACATGAATTCCAACACAGAGCCCTCGATGCTCTGATCAATCTGTGTGAAACAACAGTAATATTTGGAACTGAGAGTCGCCGCTTGGAATTGAAGCTGATATAAAATTGACAGGCGAGGCGAACCAATTTCTTTTGTTGTCAATAGACACTACAGCTTCTTGTTTACTTTAAAACTTCGCTTGTAGCCGACACGTGGGATGTCATGCACATTTTGAGCATGACGTTTCTGATCCACTGGTGAAAGGAGACTTTGATTCTCTCTTTTTTATTCTATAACTGCTTCAAAAGCAAAGCATATGAAGGAATAGTTGAAGAAGAAGATTGTATGACTGTCCGTGTTTTATGTTAGCGCTATATAAAAAAAGATGTAGTGTATCGTCTGTGCCTGTTGACTAAAGTCTTGTTCAGCCAACTTGTGATGATAGGTCACTTATGTTAAGCAAATTGCACATTGCATTGTCAAACTATGGATCTTGAACGTGAAGGCTTATGTCAAAGTTCAGTTTCATTTTGTTTTTCACCTCAAATATGAGGCATGAAAGCAAGCCTCTCAGCGTTGACACCATCAAGGACGACCCTTAATTTAAAACATCAGTTGCTTCCATTTGTACCTTTGGCAAAACCTGAAAAACCCCCAAAACAAAACAAACAAAGGCTCCCCAATTGCTGACTGTCTTGTTCACGAGCTGCCCTGACTGTTTGTGGTTGTCTTAGATGCTTCGCCTTTCATCGTAGACAGGATGATGAGTTCATGCACAATTTAGTTGATTTAGTCATACTTATTTTTACATGACATTTCATCGATATAAATGTAAATAAAACAAAAAATAATTGTTGGAATTACACCACCTCCAGTCACCAGGGGTTATTGCATACAGTCTTTGTCATGTAAACGCAAAGAAAACGCGTTAGTGGAACGAATTGAAATGTAAAATGCTCCAAAATTGTATTGCACTCCAAACAGCCGAGTTATTACTTCAACATTTTTTGGTGTATGTAGTTTTTTTTTTTGTAAATGTGTTATTTTATTTTACAGGTTGAAGTTCTGTCATTTCATTTCATTTCAAACTGAATTTGATGAAAACTATGTCGAATTTTAGATTACGCTGCTTCTTTTTCTGGTTTGTACTTGATGCACTCTTAAAATTAAGAGGTTTCGTTTAGCTGTGGAAATAAAATACATTTGCATCGCTTTGTACTCGTGACCCATTGAAGCACTCGGTTCCTTATTATTTCAACATCAGACATGTTTACCAGTGGAGGTATCTTGTGTTTGATTTTTTTTTTTTTCTCTCTTTCCCTCCAGAATCCGGTCTATGCCCATGCACCCTGGCCAGCCATATATCATAAAGCCGAAATATTACCATACACACACCACCCACACGCAGACACACATCAAACCTCAACTTGAAAGGCCCATCCCGCTCTCAGTGGCACACAACCCTATTCACGGTGAGTCCTTATTCTAATTAGCCTTCTTTTCCAAGGAGATTATCGACTCATTTTTTGGGGGACGGGGTGATTATTATTCTTTTAAAAAAATCCTTTCATAAATACTGTACCAAAATTGGTCGTGGGAGATACTTTGCCATGGGTGGGAGGAGTTTACGTCACGGTCAAACACTTCATTCAAGGAAGTTCCAATGTTTTTAACAAACTGACAATCACGATGCATGTATTGTATTAGGCAAAGGTCATGGCAAAGAAAATGCTGCAGCTGAGCACCCGTGCCATGGGAGTTTGAGTCCCAGTGAACCTTGCTAATGTGATACTATACCATGACAGAGAACCGACAAAGACACTGGAATAACCTGCAATCCCTATACAGCAAATCTGGACGACATGAATTCCAACACAGAGCCCTCGATCAGGCAACAGTATAATTGCTGTTTTTGACTTGATTTGCACTGCATAGTTCAACTGACGATTCCATTTTTTTTGCTCTGGCACCATTCGGATATGCTTCATGGCAGCGTGAAGAGGGGAAAAAAACCACATGGAATTGCATATCTCAGAATACAATCAGGCCTCTTTCAAATGTGGATTAAAATTGGATTTTATCAGATCGTTATGTGCCAATATGACCGCAACGAATGTTTGCAAAATTGCGTATGACCACATAAGCAACCGCAAATGAAACACCTGCTGTAAATCTGAACTATAGAAAACACAAACCATTAGATATCATCCATTATCTGAAAACATAGTAGTCAGAATTAAGTCAGAGCTGAGGTAAAAAAGTATGACTTTAGCATCCTTTTAAAAATAGCAGCACTCCTCTGCATCGGGGCTGTAGACCTGGAACCTTGCCTCGTCATGGGTCTTAGTTTTGTTCCCTAGCTTAGTTTTTATTTCTGGCCATTGCTTTAAGGATTGTACCGGAGAAGGGTCCCCAAGTTCTAAGATCAACTAAATAAAAGGATGATGGCCTCCTTCGGGTGACAAGAACCTAGCATGACCTCTGCGCAAGGATGAAACGCAGTTTTGTGAAGTGAATCCAAAGAGTAAAGGGACAGGCACCTGAGGGATGCTCGAAAATCTGGGCCTCGTTCAATTGGTCATTTATGAAAAGTATGTGTTGTTGCAGAAAGGACACGAGCAAGGTCGATGAGGAAGAAAATCGTGACAGACACAGCAATATTGTCACCCCGGATATATCATCTCTTATGATGGGTCCGGCAATGCTGAGGCGTCGCCGCATTGTGTCAAGCTCATAAGAGTGAAGCCTTGCGTTGGTGGGCCTATCGTTTTCAGCAAAAGCCACATGACCGATATAGCCACTGTGTCAAATTGGGTCCCTGCCAAAAGAATCACACATCTTTTGAAGTGGGTCAAAGGATGGTACACACCAAAGACTGGACACCCCATACCCAGAAAGTGTATGCGGTCAAGTGCCATTAGGAATGCACTGACGTATACATTGAGGAAATCAAACAACCACTACGCAGGATGCACGGCACAACACACGGGCTCAGCTCTTCAGTTCAAGACTCAGCTGTCTACGTGCACCTCAAAGAGGAACGGCAGTCTTTGGAAGACAAAAATGCAGTTATCATGGACAGAGAGAACAGATGGTTTGAAAGAGGAGTGAGAGAGGCCATCTGCATTAAAACAGAGGAGGAGGCTGACAACACCACCTGTCTCTCACACACAATGTTGTCCTTTCGGCTTAACAATTCAGCCTTTTGCAAAGAAAAAATAAGCACAGCCTCGATTGGCCTCGAGGTGGCTGCAGTCCTTTTTTGCCAACCGAATGCAATCGTAATGCATTTCACTGGAAAATAATAAAAGTGATTGTGCATCCAAAAGTTACTCATGAAATGTGGTCTAATCTTGATCCAAGTCACAAGAGACAATTTTCTTCAACTAATACCTCACAAACAATGTTTATATCCATATTTTTACACAACACAAAAATGACAAAAATGTACATATTCCTTTGAAATATGACAGGAGATAGATTGTTTGAAGGAAGAGAGAAGCCATCCTCGGCACGCGAAGATGGAATGACCATCTCTGAAACAGAGTTGGCTTATGCCACCACCTATCCCCCACATACAATGCCGCCCTTTCTTCCCTCTTAAAGGACCTCAATGATTTTTTTTCCTCCCCACCCCACCCCCTTAAAAAAAAAAAAAAAAAAAAAAAACAACTGAAACATTCCCCAGTGACGGCAGCTCCACTACCTTTTTACAACTGAATGGTATATTAATGAGGGAGTTTCCACCCAACGACTTGTTGACAGAGGCCTCCCTGCAAAGTATTTCAGCCACTGTTGGGTTTCCCTCCTGTGGCAATGTTTTTAATGTAGGAACATCCAATTTGCTCTGATTAATTTTGACTTGTGGAGTTTGATTTTTTTTTCCCCCTGATTGGGGTGCAGGAGGTGCACAACCATCCAGGATTTAATTTGGATAAATTTGAAAAGCATTTGGGCTGTGGTCATCTGGAGAAATAGGAAGTGCAGCGTTGACAATCATCATCAACTGAAAACTGAACTGATCTCAGGGGCGGCATATGCATGTCTTGTGTGTTGGACCTATTTGATTTCCGGATGAGTCTTCACTCTGGGTGATATCAAATATTGTGTTAGGGAGGTAGCATTTTAAACAAAATTGAAAATCATCGGTCATATTTTGCAGCCTCTTTAAAATACACCACTGTGACGTTACGAAACAAAGTTTGCACTTTTGGAAACAAAGAGAGTTTTCCCACATCCATATGAGTTACAATATTAGTCTAAACCTTTTTCAAGCCTGTCTTGGTACTCTAATTCATTGAAATGTTTTAATGCAAATCAGTGCACATCAGAAAATCATTTAACTAATTGAAATCAATATTTGCAAAAGTTTTGCTGACAGATTGGGCACTGGTATGTAGTACTCAACTGTCTCAACTCTGCAACTTTGCAGGTCTTCGTTATACAGGAACACAAAGTGGCCTGAAAATGTCAATATGGTGTGAGTATGGAAAATTACATATAGGTCAAGCATTATATGAGGAGAATAATTGCAGATGGAGTCCATTGTGAGTTATATGACCGTTAACTGTATTTAAATCCATGGGTGGTAAGTATCAGCACAAGCCAAATATACATAAACGTTTTATTTATTTGTACTTTCTTACCATGTACTCGCTGCCCACCGTTGACACTTTTGGGCATCTGTGCATGTGAGATTTCCATGTGTTCCCTGACTGCAAACACAGTCATGTTGGACATGCATCTCTTGAAAACGTACACAGAACTCGACAGAGATCCTCTCGGCATTGAATTGGAATTGGGCACGTGGGCCTCATGTGTCAAGGCAGCCATTGAGAAGTAGGAATAAAAAGGGTTGCAGTCTCCAAACTACTTTAAGCAGAAATCATGACTGACTGGAGCTCTTTCAAATGTAAAAATAGACACAACAAAACTCTTTTCCCAAGTCTGGATCAAACTAATAACTTCCGTAAACTTACGATGACATGTTGACATTATTTGACATACCATATCCTCCTGACTACTAGGAAAAAAAATGTTGTCCAATCACATTTATTTTGACATTCCCCAATCTATGTGAAGTAATTTGACTCCTCCAAAAAATTTTTTGAAATCCCACTACATTTTTTAAACAGGCTCAAATACACTTAAAACAACTCAAACAACACTTTAACGTGTTCATAAGAGTCTTACAATTAAAATGCCAACAGCATTTCAAGACAAAATGTGGTCGATAAAAAGTATTACTTTTCCTCTTCCCATAAAAAGTGCTTGCACTGAGGGAAGCCATTTTCTTACTTTTTCTAACCCCTACAAATTTGGTATCATTGGAAAGCACTGAATGTCCTCTTTAGAGTAACAAAAGGAGTTAATGTGATTGGAGGCACTGGGTGGGAGATATTTAGGTTCACAAATGTCCTCTACAGAGGACAAATTTGAACTACTGGTCGTCAGGAGGCTATTAATCTGACAATAAGCTACGCTGTTTTACTAACCCAAAGCCAAGCAGCGGTGCATTGCAGTCATCAACTCGCAGAGATTGGTGTTTGTGATCACTTGACATGAACATTTTAAAACAATTTGCTGTAATTCGTTGATTAATCAGTTAAGAGAGATACACATGTGGAAGTGACAATGCTCACTTCCAATCACCTACTTTGCTCCTAAGGCTCTGTGATACTTGACCCACATAACCTGTGATATGATTTTAAAAACATAAAGCAGAACTTGTACACACTTGTACTTTTTCCGTCATTTCTTGTGGTTGCGCTAGTCCAACAAAGTCAAATATTTCACCAGAACCCATTTCACAGCGGTTACAAATGCCCAATGCGGGCTCTGATCCTTAAAAAATATATATAAATAAAAGAAGAGTTTAATGTTTGGAATAATCCATGCATTTCTTCCAGCAGTAGACTTAGTGAAAGGAGCAAATGTGTTTGCTGTTCTAAATCAGGAAGCCCACAGCTTTTCTGTTCAACTTGTCACATATGACAGACGGTCGAACAGGAACTTTTTTTTTTTTTTTTTGTGCCACATCTGCTAAAACTATTCATGTCGCACCCTTCAGCTCAATGAAACTTCTGTTACATCTTTTGACAAGGTACTTGTGGCTTTGGCTGAAATGTTCTCTTCTGATTCATTATAAAAATGCTCAAATCAACGGAGACAATGATATACAGTATTTTGAAAACATTCTATCGAGTCCCTGCTCACAAAAAAGTTTGGGGGTATTCGTTTTTTCAGTGAAATCAACCTAAATTGCACCACAACCAGGGATTTGACTTTCTGTAAACTTTGCACATTCAATGGTTTGATGTTGGAGTTTTATTTAATTTTTTTTCTTTACATAACTTGCTTTTATCAAAAATATTGCTAAACTGCAAAATTCACAACAGTTTATCTATGACTCGACAAATTCATTTCCAGCGTCAGTTAAAACTGGTATTTAAACAGTTCTCTTCATCATGCCGTTTATATTTTGACCTCTTTACAACAAGACTTCACCAAACAATTGACAAACAGTACCTCGTCATTGCAAAGTCATCAGCATAGCTGTGGTCTTCCTTTAGAAATCTATTGGTCGATTTAAACGATTGCCTGATTTGAATTTCAGCTCCTTGTTAGAGAAGAGCAAATTGTACTCGTTGGACATGTGCATTCAAAAGTTTCTAGAAAGTCAAATTAAGTTCCCATTCATAGGTTGTGCATTTTAGAGTCGAACTTGAAATGGCACCCAAAATTGAGCATCCCAAACCTTTTGTCAGTGGTGTTTTTTTTTAATCTCTTTTGCTATAAAGCACATCAATAGCACCAGTAAGAAATCACATGGGACGCGCAAATAGCAATAAATTCAATAAAAATGAACCTTTATTGCAGTGGCGGGGAGGGGCGGGGGGAGTTAAGGGTAACAGCAGTGTTTCCAAAAGTGAATGGCAAGAAGGATAAGTGTCGGCTCAAGTGGTACGTGGAGGAAAAAGCAAAGCCAGGCTGAGCAGGGAGGCACTGAAAAAAAGACAATCAAAATCAAATGGTGATGCACAAATGATTAATGAAAGGAAAGAGACAAAGAGAAGGTCCCCGGAAGTGGACTCGCCAAAATAAATGAGCAAGTGATAAATACTGTACACAGAAGGAATGGGGTCTCTGACAACACATGACCAAAAAAACAAACAAACAAACAAACAAAAAACCTGCTTAGATACTTGTATAGGTGAGGCATTGCCATTGAGCCACATCATAACAACTGCTGCCTATCCTACTCGTGATGTACTTTCAGACTGGAGGCCAGGAACTGGAAACAAATCAGGTTCTGTCTCAATGTTGACAGCCAGTGACTCAGGAAACAAAAAACTGATTATACTGTTGTTTTGTAGCGTATCACCCGAAAAGTGCTTACACACTGCACTGCCCAACAGAGAGGGTCGGGTGTAGGATGGCGGTGTCCTGACGTAAGCTTGCCAAGCGACTGAACAGGAAGTGGTCTTGTGATTACTTGAGCCATGTAGTGCGAGTGTATCAAGGAATTATTCCAAAACTAATTGAGTACAGAAAAGTAGTGGGAAATTGGGAAAGTTGTTTGATTTGTCCGTTCAAGCATCAGTCAATCATTCTTTGTGAATTTTTAATGAAGAGATTTTGAGTAAGCGATGCATTGACAGCAATTGATCAGACTTTTTGTTCAATGTACATATCGATGATTGAAATGTACATCAAAGATATAGTTCTAGCAAAATATTAGGCGCACACGAGGCAAGTGTGATTAAGAGATGGTAAATATAATATCGTTTCAGTTGAAGTGTTTCTACGTACGCTTGTAGAGAACAGAAACAGGAAAACATGGTCTTGGTCATGACCAAAGAATTTAATTTGAGGTGTCTGTGGTATTCATCTTATCGGTGCTCTAAAAATCTTGTCAACCACCGCACAATAACATAAATTGATTAATCTAGAATACTCAAGGTTGTCAAATTCCGTTGTCAAAACCCAAACTACAGTAGAATAAAAAAGGGGTTTTACAATTCATGTAATTAGTTCACTGAAAACGAACAGCATGACATTTTTCGCCTGTCAAATGACACTTTTTAAAAAAATTCGACCTGAACTTTAACCTTAATGCTTGGAATTAATGAGGTTAAACAAAATCACTCTCCTTTATGGTTTGCACTTTGGCAGTGGGCAACCACACGGGAAGGATCAAGGTGGTCTTCACTCCCACTATCTGCAAATTTACCTGTGTGGGAGGTCGATGTCACAACAACTGTCAGCAGGGAAATACAACAACCATCATTAGTGAAAATGGCCGCGCCACTGATACCCTGACATCACCCAACTTCAGGATAGGTAAGTCATTGTCATTTTTGTGTGTCACCTCATTGTTTTGAATAGAGTGGAAAGAAAATTGAATTGAGTATAATATCTTGTCAGCCATTAAGCGTCTTCCCAAGACAAAATTGTGGCTTGCCCACGTATGCAGTTGGCCTTTTTGTTTAGTTGATGGTTTATTTTCAACAATGGTGTCCTTCTTGGGCATCTCCCATGAAGTTCACTTTTGCTCAAACAATGATGGATGGTGACATTGATGTGCCTTGACCTTGGAGTTCAGCTTTAATTGGTGGTTGTTCTGGGCTCTCTCTTTACCATTTGTATTATCCATCTCTTCAATTTGTCATCCATTTTCCTTATGTGACCACATCCAGGGAGTATTTTTAATCTTTTCTCGGGCTACTATCGGTTTTGTCCAGGCCTGTTTCATGGGTTTGATTTTGAAAATAATGCTGTCTAAACACAATTCAAAAGTATTGTCTGATTTTCATTGGTTAATTTTACATATTTTTTTAATCCATCCATCCACCCATTTTCCGATCTGCTTTATCCTCACAAGGGTCGCAAGGGGTGCTGGAGCTCATCCCAGCTGTCTTTGGGCAGTAGGCGGGGGACACCCTGAACCGGTTGCTAGCCAATCGCAGGGCACACATAGACGAACAACCATCCGCACTCACAGTCACACCTAGGGATAATTTAAAGTGTTCCATTAACCTGCCATGCATGATTTTGGAATGTGGGAGGAAACTGGAGTACCCGGAGAAAACCCACATAGGCACGGGGAGAACATGCAAACTCCACACAGGGTGACCGGAGCTAGAATCGAAACCATGACCTCTGACCTCTTTCCATCGGAAAATGGATGAATGGATGAAATACATTTCCAAATATTTTGCTTTCATGGCTCTCTTATTCAAAAAGGTTCCCGACCCCTGCACTGATCCATTGCAAGCCCCCCCCCCCCAAATTCAGACATAAACGTTTTCTAAAGCATAAAAATGCATCAAAATATCAATTATCAAGTACAACTTTATTGTCAAATGTGAAACATACAGCACAGATGAAATTTCTTCCCTCTCACAACATACAACAAGAGGAACCGCTGTGGGTGCACGCGCCGCCATCAAAAGGAAAGTAAACATAAAATGACAAAATAATACAGGACAACACATTTAGGAAAATTTTGTCAAAATTTTACAAGCAAAAATAAATAAATAATAATGTACAAAAATATTGCAATTAAGTTATGAAAAAAACCCTCCTGTTTATACAAAAATCACATTTTTTTTCTCAGAACAAATTTAAAAATTGCAAGAAGACAAGATCATTTTACAAGTGAGCCTATCCATTAACGAAAAAGAGATTGGCTCTCTTCTCCTGTCCCATGTAAATCCGCTGCAATTCCAAGCTGCGACTCCCAGTTCCACATCCGCGTCGGCGCTCTGCGCTGACGTCCCTTTCTTCTCGTCGTCGGCTCCATCCATGCATCCATCCAGCCGCAGACTGTCCATCTGCACCGACCTTTCCGCTGAACAAAGCGGGGCTGTGAAAATGCTGCCTACTTCAGGCGCAAGACACAAGCTCCCCGGAACTGTCCAGCAGCGACAGTCAAATGGCGCCGACATTCCTCCCGATCAAAATCAGTGCCGGTTCACGCGTGCCGCCGAGAAGGCGCAACCACCAAGCACAGATTCTTCTTCTTTGACGAACGTCGTGGCCAAAAATGCTGAAAACCATGTTTTCAGCATTCCATGTTTTATATATCTATCTAATATGTAACAAATACATGTTACAATTAGATTATTGCACAGTAAATGGCAGTTGTGTGTACTGTCAAATAAATAAATAAATAAAGAATAAAAATGATGGTCATTTAACTTTTAACTGCATCCTCATCGTTTTTTGCCCTCTTTGGTTAATGTTCTCTCTCACTAGTGGTTTTTGCCTGGCGTTTTGTAAAGAACTGATCTTTTGTCGCCTTTTAACAATCCTTCGAAAATGTCCAAGGCAAACATCAGCATAGTGAGCGATCGCCGGACTGGTCAACACTTTTTTCTGGGTGATTCACATTTACGTAAAACTATCGGAACACTTCATGGCCCGAGGGGCAAATGATGAGGACGCTGCATAGACACATATCTAGCTACACACATAGACACATTCGGTAGAGGTCCCTCTTACCCAATGGGATGGCAGGATAATGCTTGGTCATTGCCAATGGTAGAGCACCTATTAGTATGTTGCGTTCAGGAAACTTCTCTATTTTTACCTTTCGTATCTTGACATTCTTTCATAACAAGAGGCAATATTTTCCTGTTGAGGCATTTTGTAACTTGAACATTTCGTGAGAGGAGACATTCGTAAGTAGAGGTACCACCGTATATACAAGATGGGAGGAGCCCAATAATACATTTATAAACAAAAATATACCAGTGTAAGAGCCTGCAGACATACAGAGATGGATACTATGCAACAGCATAAAGTGTACAATGGAGAACAAGATTTTCACAAGCAGTATTAAAATGCAGAGCGTAATGGTACACACACATTTCTTTCGGTGTTTTGTTGGTGCATACTGTCAGGACTTGCCGAAAAGTAATTTCTGCATAGTCTATAAGGAAAATCATGTTCCAGTCACAACTCCAGAAGTCATGATAAAAAGCTTGATCACATAAATGTTTAAAATCACCTTTAATAACCATTTGTAGTCGTGTTTTGAGAAGTTTTGATTGTCTGACTGTAGCTTTAACCAACTGATCGCTCACATCATTCGCAAATATGCCAAAATCGGAATACTTCAATGGAACATTTGTTAAAACTAAATCAAGTAAGGGGGATTTCTTCGGTTATTTAGTAATTGGACATGTTCGGCCACTGTTTAATTGTGGAAGCTCAAAAGAATCACAAATTGATTTAAAACGGCCAGAGAAAGAAGACAGCCAGTCCAAGTTAAAATCATCCACAAGAATAATCTCTTTAAAATTCAAACTTGACAGCTGTTCACTTAAAAATGAGAAGATGTCAGTGGTTGGTTTGAGACGAATGCCTTTCTTTTATGAATTTCTTGATTGAAGGCAAGCAATTCAAACGGTTTACTTAGAGACGGTGATGATAGCACAGTGACACGAAATTTGTTTTTGGAACAGGATTAGGCTCAACATTTTCAGATAAAAGAAGCAGGAAGACAATGATACATTTTGTTTTCACAGAAATAAGAACTGGCATTAAATTATTGTTATCATTGGCCCTTGTTCTTCTTTAGGAATGGCCGCAGAGTAGAAACCAGTTCTAGGGTCCATATATGGTGACAAAAGAGGGTAAAATATGCACATTTGCATTTATGGCAGTAATGTGGATTGTGGTGTTTCTCGGGGGAGAATATAAATGATAGAATAATCAAAATCCCATTCTGTTCTACTGGAGGCACAGGAGGTAGACTTTGGTTTCCACATTTTTAATGCACCTCACAGGGTCATAGTACAGCTGGAAAAATAAGGATGAGCGAGAAAAGAATTGTGATTATCGTTAAAAGTAAAAAGAGGAGAGGCGAAAAAGTCAATATTGATCGGCAGTAAAAAGAGGAGGGGGTGTGGGGTGGGGGAGTTAATTTTGATCCAACGCAGCGCAGTGAGAATTTCGACGTGATGATAATGATTGGATGATAACATTGATGATTACGTCACAGGAAGACAGGCTTTGCAAATGACCACCAAGGGCTTTGGGTAAAAATTTTCAATCAGACCAACCACAGACTAAAACAACAAACTATAAAAACAACTGCCAAAAGATATAAGATCAACCCCTCTCCTTTACTCGATGGATTTTGAGCCCATCACAATCAAACACTGTGTTGGCCGCTGGGGTGCTCCGTCTCACTCTTAGGATGCGATCCAGTTCACTGTTCGGCTTTATGTGGATTGGTGAGATGTCCTACTGTGTGAGTGGTCTTTGAATGCACCTCGAGCCAAGCGCGAGTGAGTACCGTACATACTTTTCTTCTCCACGCAGCTATCAATCGTTGAATGCAATTACTTTTTTTTTTTTCTTTTTGGCCACGACACACTACATTTTTATCCGTGACTTGTCTGTCGGGTCAAAATCAGGCTACATTTATGGAGTCCGACCTCGGCATTAATCACTGTCGTTATCAGTTTGACAGTTCTTTTTGGACATCCTTTGCTACTACCCTGGGATTTAGATTATGAGCAAAACTTGATACTCCCACACAACTAGACTCTTAATTGCTGCGAGTGGGCTGAATTAATAGGTCAGGTGAGGAGCTGCCTTGCTGATGCAGACTCTTGTGCAAGGAACACAGTCGAGTCACAGGAAAGCCTTTAAATATGATCTTTTCAACAAGCAGGTTGGGGGTTTGGGGGATCAAAGTACACAGACAAAATAAATCCTGGAACTCAAACCCCCACAGAGGCAAAACCCATGATTTCGACCATGACTTCCTAGTACTTCTATTCAGGGTGACTGGCTCCACCTCAACCGTGACCATAATAAGGAAAAGCCATAAAGAGGATGGCTGGACGGATGGATTTCAGTTATTGGTTGAGTAACAAGTATCAAAACGAATGATTGACGTGCTCTCATACTACGGGCCAATTGACATCCCCGACTTTGAAAACTAAAAAGGAGATGACTTCAGCTGGTGGTGTGGTGAACTTGGAATGCTAAAAACAACTTCTCAGCCTGTACGAGAGCATTTTGTGGTTTGAGAGTTTGAAAAGTCTTTTTGTAACTCTACTTCAACAATGCCAGATGACACATTTCTGACAAGCTGAATATTCAACTGATTAAAAGTAAGCCACCAGACTCCGAACCGGGCTTGAAACAATACACTTACTGTAGTTATGCGTGTTTATTTAAAGCTACACTTTCAAATGCAATTACAGTATCACGCAAATAGAGTTGCTCTAGAACAGCAAACCGGTAGCCTAGTGCTGAACAAAATCTTGTGTTCATTACAGCTGCATGAACAAAATTCAAAACTTATACTGGATCCAGATAGCTACATGTAGATTCCTCACGCTCATACTTAAACCCCCAAGTTGGCAATGGAAAGCAGTTAGATCATTGACCAAGTCCATTATTGATATGATCCTCCTAAACTTTTGCAAATGTTATGGTTTGCATATTTGGCTGCCTAAAGGAACAGCGTGGATTGAGAAGGCTTCAGTCACATGCACTTGTCCAGACTTGCTTCATTCTTTCTGCCTTCTTCTCTTGCTTCCCTTTCTTCCATGTGTGTGGAAAAGGGTACACATCTGAGCCACGGGACTGGGAGATGAAAGCTTATTTGGTCAAGGCCTTTTACAAAGAGTCCAAGGACAATAAATAACTCCCTTCTTGTTTATCATACTGACATGTTGAGAGAGGTCAAAAGGGAAGAGTGGTGATTTATGATCTGTACAACGTATGTACAACGGATCCGATTAGGCAATTAAGATTCTGTAAATATCAGGACGATGAGCTAATGTTGGCGATAGATGTTTCAGAGAAAAATTGGAAGATGAAGTAACACAAAAATGATGTCAATGGTAGACTGTAAATATATTTAGCTGATTGTCCTCAAATGGTTATGTCAGTTTTTACTGGGGGAAAAAAAATAAACTTGGAAGAATGAAACCACTTCACAAATCTAAATTTGGTGACAGTAGAAAATAATTCACTTCATGATGAACAATTTGTGAGTATAATTTCCATTGATTATGATTCAGCCGATTGGTATGTGTATCCCATTTGGCCAGCTGTAGACCCTGGGAACTGGATTTAAGCGCTGTTTTCTCAGCTTCCCTAGCATTTTTTTTCCTCCCTGGTGAGCGTATCGGCTCACCAAAAGCTGAGAGCCAAAAGCCCAAATGCTCTTTCATTCCTTATTAAACACGTATATTGCTGCCAATGCCACACGATGGATGAGAGGTTATCACTTCGGCCCCATGGCTTGAATTTGTCACGTTTAGCTTTTCTGCACTTTGCATGTGCACCAGTGCTTGTGTGCATCATCCCACAGTTCAGAAAATGTTCACAGTGAACCCTGTTTATCGCAAGGGATACGTTTCAGACCCATCCACGAATAGGTATAAATACTACTTAGTTGTATTACAATATAATATGAATGGTACTGATATAACTTTCAATCGTCACAATCTCGCTCGTACAGTTCTCCAAATAAGAGGAAAACCATGCTGGCTTCAAGAGGTTTATTTCAGCGGTCCCCAACCTTTTTTGCCCCACCGACCGGTTTAATGTCAGACATTATTTTCAGGGACCGGCCTTTAAGGTGTGGCGGATAAATACAACAAAATAATATGAAATGACCTGCATGAAAACTGGGGTATTTTCGTAACATAATAATAAACACGAATCATGACATGAGGAACGTCCTATCTGACCGCAACACTCTCTGGTCGCTATGGTAACGTTGAAACGTGCCTTCAAAATAAGATACACCACAAATACAAAGTGCATGATAAATACGACTCATCATCGCCGCATATTATGCAGAGTGGGCTTGGTGCGTGGGAATCTCCCGTTGTATTTTAAGTAGGACACCTGACACTGTCTATTAAATGTAGCCTTCTTAGTCTTGAAAGTCGTAGACTCCTCCTCTGTCTCCTGGCTGGGCCTTTTCCCCTTCCCAAAAACTTTTGTTTATTACTCGTTTTGCTAGCTTCTGGGTTTCATTTTAGCGGTAACCTATCATGTGACCAAGAAGCGCGTCTTGACCTGTGTCAAGAGTAACATACTGTAGACGTATGTAACACAGAATCCGGTATTTTTCCAAAATAAAACATCTTTCAGATTCCGAAATGAATAAAACAGAAGTAATGTAAGTTCCTTATCCTTTCTGTTCAGCCTGGTACCAAATGACCCACGGACCGGTACCTCCATTCCAAAGCCAAACATGTTTATGGTTGCGCTTATCGTGTTTGTTTCTCTCCTCAGTGGTGTGTCATCTGCCTTGTATTAATGGCGGCAAGTGCAGTGCCAGGGACAAATGTCAATGCCCTCCAAACTTCACTGGAAAGTTCTGCCAGATTCCAGTTCAGAACGGACACCATCAGCCCCAGCAGACATCAGGCAGCTACAGTCAAACTCAAGTCCATTCCACACACACATTGCCCCTGACCTACAGCAATGGGCAAAGTACTGGTGAGTGGAGTCGAGAGTGAATGCTAATCCTTGCTTTGTCTCCATTTTCATGTGATCAGCCCATCAGAAGTATCAAGTCTCTCTCTCTCTCTCTCTCTCTCTCTCTCTCTCTCTCTCTCTCACACACACACACACACACACACACACACACACACACACACACACACACACACAATTGTATCATATTAACTCTGGTCTGTAATTTTCTCTGACCAGTATTCAGCCCCAACATTGTCAACATCCACATCAAACATCCTCCCGAGGCATCTGTTGAGGTCCACCAGGTATCTCAGCTGGATGACCAACACAGTAATGGACAAAGTCAAAGAGGTCCACAGTCAGGATCCTCTTCATCCTCCAGCTACAGTTTTCATCACACTGAAAGCCGTCAGCAGGTCCAGCATCATGGCTACAACATTGTCTATCCGACCCAGCATGGGGACCAGATTACTCAGTACCAACCTGTCTCCTCAAAGAACATGTTGGGCCGCTGCTTCCAAGAAACTGTTAGTAGCCAGGTAAGCTCTCATTAAATCAAATGTGCAATATGACTCAAATTAGATTTCGTTGTAATCCCCAAAAAGGAAATTTTTAGGACTAGTTTTTCTGATGGAAATTATTACCTTAGCTTTTCAAAAGAACCAGTTTATATCATCTATTTATTTGAGGTACTTAAAGGAGAATTTGAGTCAAACATTTTCTTTACCATTAGGTTCTATGTAGCCCCACTTGTCGAAAGATGGTAGTCTGATAAATATTGTGTTTGTGGAATATGAATTAAGCAGAAAATGTACCCGGCTGCCATTGTGCCACATGCTGTCGATTGAAAGTGACATCACAAGGGCTCATGTAACGACTGTCACCTGTTTTCGGGGTTTGATTATATGACGTTCACAAGCCGAGCCCTTAGGCACTGTAATGGCATTTTCAGTTGACAGCTAGTGGCAACCCCCCACCTCCTACAAAGATGTATAAAAACAGTTGGATTTTGTTGCTTAATTCATATGAAATGAACACAAAACTAATCACAATACTGTGTTTAGACTTGTGGGGGCGCATAGAACATCCATCCATCCATCCATCCATCTTACGGCAGTAGGCGGGGACACCCTGAACCGGTTGCCAGCCAATCGCAGGGCACACACAGACGAACAACCATCCGCGCTCACACTCACACCTACACACACCTACCTCACACCACACTCACATTTTCTCGACAATTTAAAGATAGTTCCCCGCACTCTTGCTGAAATGAGCGAGTGAGCCAGCCGTCATCCCGCTTCACACTCTGCTGGGCTCATGGCCAGTGGATGGATGCATTTTGCTCCTTTCACCGCTACAGAGCTTGGGAAGGCTCACTAGCATGAGTCAAACTGTGTAGCACACACAGACAAGCAATGTAGAGAACCCACTATTACATTATGTACAAACAACAACAAGAAAACATTTTCCAAAATACGTCCCCTTGAAGACAATGAAAAAGTAGCTCACGTCCTGCTAATGCATTTGTCCTCACCTTATTAATGGCATGGCTAATATTGACTATTGATCTGTATGTATTTATTTAATGGTATGAACTGCCAACTTGGTATGTTTCAGTGTGGGAAAGCTCTCCCGGGTCTCACTAAACAGGAGCAGTGCTGCGGGACCATTGGGACATCATGGGGTTTCCACAAATGCCAGAAATGTCCAAAGAAACCATGTAAGTGTATTGTACCGTATGTTGTCTTTACAAAGAGTATGACAAGACATTAAAAAAAAAAATCATCCAGTCTATAATGTATAATGTGTCCCATTCAGGTCCTTCAAACAAACCCCTAGATCAGGGGTGTCAAACTCAGGTCCTGGAGGGCCGCTGTCCTGCATGTTTTCCAAGTCTCCCTGTTGCAACACACCTGATTCAAATGACTGGAGGGCCGTTATCCTGCATGTTTTCCATCTGTCCCTTCTCCAACACACCTGATTCAAATGATCAGATCATCAGCAAGCTCTGTCGAGGCCTGAACAATTGAATCAGGTGTGTTGCAACAGGGACAGATGGAAAACATGCAGGATAGCGGCCCTCCAGGACTGGGATTGCCCACCCCTGCCCTAGATCATCGTTAAAAGCATAACTTTACTCACACTCTGAATAGTATATTTTATTGTTAAAACTAATATCAAAACTCAGTTCCTTAATAATCATTCATAATAATGCCCTGAAATGCACTTTGTACATCTTATTATATGTATTGATTTAAAAAAAAAAAGAGACGTGTTTGAAAGTCTTATGAAAAATGGTTTGACTTCTGTATAAAGCAGGGGCCTTCAATCGTGTTCCTCGAGACCCGCCGTCCTGCCTGTTTGCTATTTCTCCCTGCTGCAACACACTTAATTCAGATGATCACGAATTGTTATCCAGCTTCCGCAGACCTTGCTGATTATCGGTTTGAAGACCCCTTGCCTGAAATGTGTTGAAAATAATGACCCATGGCAGTGTGTAGGTCCCAGGGTGACCCGGATCGAAGCAGTTCTGTTCTTCTACTATCCCAAATGTCAAAACCACACCTCAATTAATTCATGCTTGTACAAGTATTTGAAAGAAATATTTTTTGGAATAAATTTTGCAATTTGTTTAGCAGTGTGATATTTTTATGGGTTCTTTGGGAATTGCAATTTCTTCAAGGAATGCATAATATCGCCTTCATGCTGTAAAGGCATGACTGCAGTGACAACAACCCAGTACACTACGTCCTCATATCGGGTCGGGTCACCCATATGCACAGCTTCTTCAATTTAGGAACAAATCAGACTGACTAATGGCTATTCATCCTACTTTCGGCATATATGTACCTGTACCTGAACTGGTGTTTTTGGTTTGTGTGTGGGTGTGTGTGTGGGGGGGGGGGGGAGAGTGGCGCAATGGTTGACTGGTTAGCATGTCTGCCTCATCACAGTGCAGGGGGCGTGGGTTTGAAGCCAGGCTAGATAGATAGATAGATAGATAGATGGATGGATGGATGGATGGATGGATGGATGGATGGATGGATGGATGGATAGATAGATAGATAGATAGATAGATAGATAGATAGATAGATAGATAGATAGATAGATAGATAGATAGATAGATAGATAGGTGTGCGTGTGTGTGTTGTTTAGCCAAATAATTAATTGACCCAACAATGGTGAGTGGAGATGATTTATGTATTTTATGTATGATTCATCAAATTTTGAAATAAAATGACTCACATTTCCCCAATTTTTATTCTCTCCCTTCACTCACCAGCTATTCCTCTGATAGACTGCCCACAGGGTTACAAGAAAATCAACAGCACTCATTGCCAAGGTAAGGGCTTGCAATATCATATCTGTATTTATTCATTGATATGATGTAATGATTGTCCTCGGATACTTAACTATTGAATGGCTTAATTAAGACAAAATGTGTGAAGTGTAAAAAAATTAAAAAACAGGAATTATATTTTCAACCATACTCAAGGCAAATAGTTTTTCTCCAGAGACTCAACAGAGGGTGCTACCGTCTCATTTGGCTCATTGCCATTTTATCCATGCTTACAGTATGTGGCTTGTGCAGAGAGACTACCTCTGGATTACTAGATCGATGTGCCGTTAGCCTTTGAACTTTGCATATTTTTTTAAATCGATCTAATAGTTTTGAATATATTGTAATATACGAATGGGTGTTCAGAGAATAGGGTCTAAATATTAAGGGAAAATAGTATACAATAAGTATAAATACGATAAAATAATAAGCCGCACTGAATGAAGCAAAGACTGCAGGATGTCTTTGTGGACATGTTTATTGATCATCTGGCACATACTAAAGGGGAAAACTCATGGTTTATAGTTTGGAAACGGCTGCTCGTGGGTTCTAAATACTATTCTAATACTATGCTATACCAATAAATACAATGAAAAATTTGATAAATTGGCAACACTGGAACTGCACTCGCTTTAGCCACCTCGGCTTGAGCGCACGTGCTTGATTTTTGTAGACTGCGCTTCAAATGCAGTGAATCCTGATTTTCCTACGAGGGCAAGGCTCGCTGCATGTATTTGCCAATTTAGCAAACCAGTCTCTGCCAAGCTTTTGGGCATTCCGGTGCAACATGGGGAGTTCACTTGGAGATGGCAGAATGATGGCAGAAAGTTCATCGAAATTGGCTCTTACTCAGACCATGTCTAATTACCGTTGCAAGGTTTGCAGCTGGTCTAAAACAATTTTGTTGAATTTGATCGGGGCATAGGCAGGCAGATACTGAGCTCTGTGGAAAAACATACTGATAGTCACCAGTAGTTAATACCAGCTCATTATTTTTCCCCCTCTCATATTGTCTGCTGCCACACTATGTCTAGAGCAGTGACAATGCTCTACTCATGCACGGATTACTGCCGTTACACGTCATTCTCTTCCACACAGAAATGTGTGTGTCCTGACTGTGGGAATGAATCGGAACCCTCTGCCGAAGGAGTGCAATTACTGTGAGAGTTCATAAAGCACAAGCAGTTCTGAAATATAAGAAGGACCAAGACCATTAAGACATTTAAACTATTGAAAGAACCATAAAATTGATCCTGAAACAAGCAGGGAGCTAATGCATTGATTCTAAAACTGGTGTAATATTGGTCATCCTCCTGGTCTTCGCCAGGAAAATGCTCTGCAAATTTTTTTTTTTTTTTGTCACAGATGTAGATTCGTTTCACTATTTGTTGCAGCATCTACTCAACTTGGGGATCAAACCCATACTGCCACTACAACCCCGATTTGTGATCGTAGAGTGGTGACTAGTGAGCTAAAATTTCAGCCCGCCGCTTGAGCTCAGTACCATATTTGAAGGGATAGACAGTGAGGTTGTCTTCTTCTCCTTTCGGCACGTCCCTATTCAGGGGTCGCCACAGCGAGTCAGTAATTTCCATCCGCCCCTGTAAACCGTCCTACCAACTCGCATGGTCGTCTTGGCAAAAGTTTTACGCCGGATGCCATTCCTGACGCAACCCTCCCCATTTCTCCGGGCTTGGGACCGGCACTGGGGAACAGTGCACCCCCAGGGGAGGGCACTGCCCCCCAGCGGCTGGGTTATAGACAGTGAGGTTGTGACCTACCTTTTTCTATCACAAAGTAAAAAAGAAAAGCTGGTGTACATGAGACTGATAGTGTGCTCCCACACTGTAAAGTTATAGAATAATAAAAATACGCACTCGGAACATGAATAACTCGTATCGTGCAGACTGAGATTTCTCAAGGACATTCGGTGCATTAATAAAACCATTGGGCTGCATAAAAACAAGATTTTCTAAAAAGAATTCATTAATCAAGAATGGTAGTCTTTTGGTGATTAGGGTTTTTGGGGTCAATCAGCAATCAGAAGGTTTGAAAAAAAAACAATACTGGATCACCGTTTCGATCAGAAGCAATGTACACATTTAAACAACTTTTACATTTACTCAATAGTAAACCCCCACCAAAGCCAAAATGCATTCGGATAAAAAACTTACCCTGAGTGATGAAAGCTGTTTTGAATTGAAGGGATGTTAAAATTAAATAAATGGCACACACACGTTTTTTTTTTTTTAACATAAATAAAATGTATTTTTGGAAGTTTTCCCACTCAAAAAGAAAACCTACAGGCATGCTCTTTGTGATTGGATGGTGGAGGGCACAGATTTCGAGAACTTCCATCTCCCAATGCAAAGTCTTTCCGCTTCAAAATTCTGAAAATAGATTAGCTTTCGAGCTTTCACATACACTATGGCAGGTGAGATCGACACCGGTGAAACGAGGTTGTGTTTGCTGTAATGTCTAACTTCGCGGATCCGACCATGGCGATCAATTATGACATTGCGGTTAATTCATGATAAAATGTAAAATGTTAACCGCTTTTGATACAGTTGATATGATTGATGTAAAGTCTAATTATAAGTTCACTACCAGTCTTAAATTGCTGAGATCAAATTTAAATTGCTCTTCTTCTTGTGGGGCGGCATGGCTCAGAGATACAATGGTCGTCTCCCTTCCCGTCTCCTACCGTACTGAACCCCCAGTTGCTCCTGATGCTGCGTCATCAGTGGGTGAACGTGGACTGATTTTTTTTTTTTTTGTGTTCTATTATCTTATTTATTGACAGATTTTGATGAGTGCCAGCTGCAGGGAGTGTGTCCAAATGGAAATTGTTTGAACACTGTGGGCAGCTATAGATGCACGTGTAAACCTGGCTACATCCCTGACCCCATGCTCACCACATGCATATGTAAGTGTGGCCGTTTCCTTATTGTACTAGAAACTACAGGTCAATAATATTATGTATCAATCAATCAACAAATAAATAAGTAAATAAATACATACATACATAAAGCAATGACAAATAAAAACATTGGTTCTACGGTAATAAAAAAATATTTTGCCTTGCAGTAAAATAAATGCATATTTTGTTTTACTCTACCAACTCTTAACATCATTGCTGTCCCATGATATCTTGTTTTTTTTTTTTGTTTGTTTGTTTGTTTGATTTTTTTGGGACCAAAACAGACTTTCAGGCTTAAAAACAAAAATTGTTCCAATTGGTGACATATATGCTTTCATTGATCAGCAACATTAAGCGAATGCACATTTTTGATAAAACCATTTATTTCATTCAGTTTCAATTTATTTACATGAATGACACAAATTATGATCATTACGATCCCTCAAGGGAAATTATTTTATGAGTGATGTTCAGTTTGATGACTCTTAGAACAATTCAATCCCGGATTTGATCAATAATATGGTAGTTGCAACAGACATGGATGCATCATCCACTTAAGATATATCTACTTTTAATTAAACAAAAATGCTACTGTATGGTGCATTATATGGAATTTAACATTGAAGATGAATGACAGAGGGTCATTATGGGCCCTCTGTTCATGCCCAACGCAAGTCTAGCGCAAAGCTTAGTCTAATCGTGTGAATGGTTGGTCTTTCATTTGGTATTTTAGTAGATGGTGCAGGTAGAAAATGGCGTCACCATTGTGGGAGTGAACACAGCAGACTTGTTTCCTGGCCAATGGAAACCGCTCCCTTCATACAGTAGCGCCTCACACATCAACGTCGTTTTATTTTTTTTTGATGCTTTGTTGTTTTTTTTTTTTTCACGAAGCTGCCTTGTCTTCTGCTGGCTGTCTGCCTGTGTTTGACATGTTTTATTCACTAAAATAACGAATGAAGACGATTCCTGTTGATGCAGTTATTGATAAAGTATAGAGTTTTTAGTAGCTATGTTTTATCGTACCTCAATTGCAGTATGTGGTGTGTGTGTGTGTGTGTGTGTGTGTGTGTGTGTGTGTGTGTGTGTGTGTGTGTGTGTGTGTCACACACTAAGTGTGTGTGTGCGCGCGTGGGAGAAAACCTACAGCATGTACTCGAAAAGCTGCATATTTAACAGTTTGGCTACATACAGTATGACCATTAAACTGATAGCATATATGCAGCTAAAGACAAGAAAACCACAATTGAAATCGATATATCTTACTGCAAAATGCTTTTTCAAGTTAGATGTTGAGCTTTTGTAGGTTAAAATTCTTCATGTAAATGAGTGACTTTGTGGTGATGTGGCTGGCTGGCTCTGTTTGATTTTGCAAAATGGAGTCAAACATCACTAGTGACAACACGATGTGTATGAATCTATTGCATGTTTTTTGTTTTTTTCTTATCGAATAATCTCATCCCCCTCTCAAGCATGCGCTGCAAGGCAAACTGTACATGCCTTTGACTTCATGGCTTTTACACCAAATCAGTTTTCAGTGGTCTATGGTGCATCATTTGACCATACATGTGTAGCGATCATGGGCCATTGCTTTTGTCACGCATGTTACGTACATTGTGCAGCATATCCCGGTTGCACTTGGGCACGAGGCAGTGTCACCAAAGCATGACAGCTGAAAGCGAACAACAAATCAAAGCTTGTAAGCTACTGAAATATCAGCATCCGAACACAATGTTTTAGGATAGACCACTGCAGGAACATTTTTCTCCGCATCTGTTGCACAGGCACTTTCTACTATTGAGACATCATTGTTGTCTTGGTCTCTCAGTTACAACAATTTATGAGTTCAAAACATAGACAGCTGGGCACCTAATCATCTATTTGTTGAATAGAAGTCCCACAGAAACACATTGTCGGGAGAAGAAATGGACTGAAGGTGCTACATTAATATTCTCCATGAATTGCTTGCTTTGGGCTAGCTGGTGCACGGTGCTTTTCGTCCATTTGCCTTTTGTTACGGTTTCTATAATCTGAGATAACATTGGTTCAATAATATTTTAAATTCGTCCAATTGTAGCACAGGGTTGGGCAACACCAACAGTCTGGCAACTTGGCAAAAAGCACTCATTCATTATTTTAATTGTGCGCGAATACTATTGTGAGCAATGTGTTCTCCGTTTGTTCCAAACTCAGCTCCAAACATTTGAAGTGGTCAATCAAATGTCCTTCATTGGGCTCCCACTGATTTGCCTTGTCATACAATGGGTTTGTGTGATGATACTTAAACTATTTCAACCAGACGGTTATTGAAAATGCTCAATGATTTCCTGTGTTCAACTCTATTGGTGTACCTGTAAATCTATCCCCTTCACATTACTCTCATCCTACTGGTTTTAAATGCTTTAGAGAAATGTTAACATTGTGTAATTTGTATTTTTTTTTTTGTCATTCAACACATTGCTCACTTTTCTTACAAACGTTTATGACACAGCAAAAGGAAGAAACATCATTTTATCAAATCTGTATTGCTTATAATGCAATGCGCCCTATATTTGAAAACAGTTTGATAATAGGCCATTCATTGAAGGTGCGCCTGATAATCCAAAGTGCCCAATAGTGCAGAAAATTCTCACCCACACACACACACACACACACACACACGCACACACACGCACACACACGTCAGTTGAGGTGTCACATTCTTTGGTTATCCTCTGCTAAATACTTGTTGAAACATACCATAAGCATGCTGCTCTAACATGGATTCTAAAAGGTCTACGCGTATTATTAGTTTTGCTCATGAAGTCACAAACATATTTCATCTTTCTCTGACAGTCACTTGATGTCATTTGGCAAACTTCTCACTGGCTGTCGTCTGGAAAGCATTCAGTCTCGCTTCCTGGATAATTGGATGATATCCCATAGTCCCATATTGTCAGATCAAACCGACAACATAAGATCTTGCGCAGGGTTGAATAGCCGTTCAAGTGGAGTCATTAATATTTTTGCATTTGAGTGTTCAATTCCATGATAGCATTTGTAGTATACTGGAAGGAATTTCAGCAATTCTTCTTGCTGTACATCTTAGTTTGGGGATGACTTGATTACAATTAGAATTACAGGCAACTGTTTATCAAACAACACAGAATTGATCCATGGATTTCGTCAAAGAAATCGTTTTTCTGTCATATATTTGATGGATGGGCTGAGTGACAGCTGTGATTAGTAAATACCATGAAGGAAAACAGTCAACACACACACATATATTTTTTTTTACATAACATTCATCATTTTGATATAGCGAAGCCATCAAAAGTGAAGAAAGGGGTGGTGGGGTGGCGTATAGTCTACGGGCCAAGGAAAAACTCATGTTGGTGAGTATCTGGATAAAGGTACAATGACTTGATTTGTCTTGTTAACAGTTCAGACTTGGCGTTTTACAGTGTTTCACTTAACCGTGAGTGCTTTTCCCTTGTGGATGGACAAAGCCTCTATTTATCCATAATGTAACTTTCTAATACCGGGTTAAAAGCCTTTTTTGTTCCCCTTTGAGAAAAAAATATTGTCTCTGTTCCCGTTAGAACAATTCCAGCTGTCATTGGTATGTCAGATGTTTAATTGCAGCGTTTAACTTGGAAAGCACAAACTAAACCCCTCTGCATGCCTTCATTTCAACCAGTGCTTGGCTGTAATGCATGTTAATGTTTAGTCATGTCTTTCCTACGGTGTTCAGTCTGCACTCCGTTGTGTTTGAACGTGTTTCTGTGTTTAGCCCTCAGTGTTGTCACCAGATGTGGGGGAATGACGAAGCACCGCGAAATACTTGCTCCTCTTGTTGCAGTTTGGTGTTTTTTTCGACAATGTTGATATCATGTTTGTTCCATAGCGTGTATTTGTTTCATGTGAGGCAAGGTTGCTTTGGTGAAGGGGACTTCTTCATTTCTTCACTTTGTCATTTCTTCCCTCCTTGTGTGTCCCCTGCACTCTGGCGCACCACTTCCATCGCGTCTGCTCTGCTCCTCTTTGTCCTCCTCCTGCACACGTCCTCAGCCAACATACCTGCCATCCAAGAGGAGAAGGGGGCTTGCTTCCGTTTGATGAGCTCAGGGAGGCAGTGTTTGCACCCAGTGTCTGCTCAGCTGAGCAAACAGCTCTGCTGCTGCAGTGTGGGCAAAGCCTGGGGACCACATTGTGACAAATGCCCCCCTCCAGGAACAGGTAAGGCCTCCAGTTTGGTTCGACCTTCGTCATGACCCCAAATTATCTTTTCTCACTTGTCTGAAAGTCATTTAGACCACCACCCAAGATATGGTTAATGCCAAAAATTGCCTTTTTGTTTTTTCAATTTCTTGAATCCAAATTCTCTATTCGGGTTTCATGAGTATCTGCCCACTCATCAAGTGTGAAATGACGCATCGAGCCAATCTTTTGGGAGCTGCCTGCTTTCCCAAATGCGTTTGTAAGTAAGATGACACAGATTGTGACGTGAGCGGTCCTAATTTACTTAATTTACATAAAACAAAACAGGCACCCGCTCGCTGAGCTGTTTGTTATTATGGATAGAAAATCTATGGTTGGCATTGGCCCCACAGTAAAGGTGAGCTATGACTGAACCGACACTTCAAAATGGGCTAATTTCAGTGAACAGAGGGTTTAAAGTGGACCCTAATTCTTGATCTTTGGGGTATTTTTCCAAAAATAGCTCACAGTTTTCTTATTAAGACTCCATTAATTGGTGAATAGATGTTTGTTCATGTTTATTCAATGGTTAATGCACCAGCATTTAGAAGCTCTGTTACAGTTTAAGTAAAATTAATTACTGTTATTCATAACTTTTCAAATGTATTATCTTTCTGAAGAAAAAAAAAATCATATTTTTGGGATGATTGAGGACTTCAAGATGAGAGTTATTGTCTTGCATTCCCAACAGAGTTGTTGAATGTTATGGCACTTTGGGCATTGAAGGGTGAGTTCAGTTTGAAATTCCACACTTCTTTCCAAGATTAGAAAAAAATGTTGTGAACTCACTGAAATTCCATAGAGTCCATATTAGTTATTTGAATTCTTCATTGAAGGATGAATTAACCGTCTTGACAGAAGCCTTTATGCTCTTTGTGGGAGCTTACCGGTAGTTCCTTTTACCGAGCAGGTACAGTAACCCGAACCTGAAACTGAAATCAAGAAACACCTTCCAATAAATAATTGTCCCAAACATCCCCACACCTCCTTTCCGTGTCTAGTCTCAACATCAACTGTGTATTATACCCTTTTGGGAAGCTGCATGCTTTTTTTTCCTACGTTTCACAACTTGGCTTAGTAGTTGCTTTTTTTGTGTACCAAACGCTTTCGCTGTACAGTAGTTGTATACTTTTGCCACTGACCCTTTCTCTCAATTTTTTTTTCTCTCACATTTCCACAAACAGTTGTCTGATTCGAACATACTGAATTGCACTTTGTATATAATGAGTTATTGTGTGGGGACGGGGGTGGGGGTGCCTTAAAATGGTGAAGAAATAGATTTTGTCCATTTCATATAAAATTGGAACAAGTGTGCATAGATTGTAATTGAATGGAGAAACACTTTGAGATGTTCACTTTGAATCATTGTGGAAAATCACTGAACAGCAGCAAGCCTCAACACCAAGCTCATTTACAGAAACAGTCTCAACTGTAACAGACAGTATATAAAAGGTTAAATGTCTTTTTTTTTCTTATCATATTGCCATATGTAAGCACAACGGGAACTTCACTTCTGAAAATGATTCTGTGCATATCATATTGATGCCTTCGTGTGCAGATATTTAAATCGGGTTTCTAAATATTTGTGTTCTTTTCCTTCATAGCTATGTTCAAAGAAATTTGCCCCGGTGGAATGGGCTACACGGTTCTCCCAAATCCACCCATCAATAAACCAGTTACGGTCCACCAGACACCTATTGATCCACTTATCCCTCACCCCTTGCCAACACCAGAAAAACCAGCTGTGGCTTTCGGGAAGCCAGAAGAGATTATACCAGGTGAGTCTGTGATTTGGTTAGTTTCGTTGAATATGCATTGAAAAAATGAGACATACTGAGTGAATGTTCTTCATCAGAGTGATACTTAAAATTTGACACTGAAAGAAATACTCCTTGCGGTTGGAGACTCAGGATGTCATTTGTCAGTGTTAGGTACAGTATGAACACAATTCATTAGCTAAGAAGAAAAAAAAGTTTTCTCAGGAGGAAAGAGTGATGCATTATTTCTTGGGATGATTAGATTTCGGGGAAACAATTCCAGTTAATGACTGCAGCTAATATGGATAACAGACAATTATTCCTGTTTCCTCTCATAAGCCCCTTTGCCAGGCCATGACTGCTGACTGCTGAACTTGCTGTTTGTTTGTGGGACTTTCTGCCTTCTAATTTGTCTAAAATAAGTGAAAAGTATGCACATTTGGATAACTGGATTGGTTTTGGAAACAATTAAATGTCATTGTCTGGAAATTTTGGGCTCCTCTGGCTGTCTCTTTTGGGTCTTTATCAATCTGAGATGTTCATGGTTTTGTATTGTTGTATTGAGCCAGGGTGAGCTATTTAGCTGCATGTGATCAACCCTCTACATTCAACAGACATGGCGATGTCTCTTGGACTTGATTTACAATACAGATCTGAATGCCCAATTCTTGGTTCAGGTTCTCCCTAAACTGTATATATTGTACATGTCTATGATAGAGCTGCATTTAAGTGACCCAGATATGTCACCTATGTGCAGATATGTGACCGAAAGAACGAGATCCCGGATACAAGTGTCCGAAATTAGTTTCCTCCGTAGGGTATCCAGGCATTCCCTGAGAGATAAGGTGAGAAGCCCGGTCATCCGTGAGGGGCTCAAAGTCAAGCCGTTTAGAGAAGCCAGATGAGGTGGCTCGGGCATCTGGTTAGGATGTCTCCTGGACGCCTCCCTGGTGAGGTGTTCCGGGCATGTCCCACCGGCAGGAGGGTCCGGGGACGACCCAGGACACATTGGAGAGACGATGTCTCCCAGCTGGCCTGGGAACGTCCCGGGATACCACGGGAAGAGCTGGAACAAGTGGCCGGGGAGAGGGAAGTCTGGGCTTCACTGCTAAAGCTGCTGCCCCCGTGACCCGACCCCGAATAAGCGGTAGAGAATGGATGGATGGATAGATATGCAGTTTAACACCTCCAGAGCACAATGGGACAGAAATGAAACTGACAACATTGGCTAGCAACAACATAAATCACTTATTTTTCAATACTCTGTTGGACCATCCTAGATTTCTAGGAACATATTAAGCGCATCAAAGGTAGCCACCAAATTTGCTGTTTTTGAGAATCCAGATTGCTAAAATCTGTCTTCTTTCAATTATACCCTTAAATCTGGTCCTTATCAGGTCCCAAAATTTGAACTACAACCTCAGATGAACAATAAGGCATGACGTATTTTACTGTGCTGTTCAAAGGGCAGAATTATTTTGGCTCATTCACCTTGACAACAGCGTATAGCCAATTAAGGCATTCTTTCATCTGTAGCTCTCCTGGTTATTGTCGATGGATTTTTGCTCCATGTGCAGGACTTTGTATGCGGCAATGGTTTAAAGTGCTAAATAAATAAAGTTGAGTTGCTTTGTCTAGTCAAATCCAATCAAAGCAATCGTGTTTGACAGACTGGAATCCCCTCTTAACCAATTTCGATTTTCCGCAAGGGAGACAGCTCTTAGCTTAAATGGAAGCGCATTCCACAATTTGAGGGCAACGGATTGCAAAGACAAAATTCAAGACTTCAGTTTTCGCCCCGTCCAGCCATAAATTGCAGTCAACAATAATGCAATCGGTTATCAAAATTAACAGAAAAATAAATCTGAAGGTGGATGGTATGCTCCCATCTCTTGGAGGATGCATTCAAAATGGACCTTTGACGAAAACCAGAGAAAAGGAAAAATTGGCAAACTGTAATGAAGACATTTTTCATTTGTGGTCGTAGGCAGGATATTGAATGGACTTGAAGTGATCTTCATCACAATTTTAGAAGGAAAGTGGGAGCGAAATTAGCAATAAGAGGTATGTTCATAGAAGATCTAGTCGGAGGCTTTAGGGGAGGAATCCTGTCAAGAATTACAGAGGGGTGGGACTTTAACTGAAACTTGACTATTAGCATTACTTCTTAAAAGCTGCATTAATGGTAAAAGCAGTGGGAAGTACAGAGAGCTTATGTAGTAGCACATGTGAAAGTTTTGTATGTTTACTGTTTGAACAATCTGAAGTAACAAACATAATGAAACATTTACGGTTATGATCTGCGGCCATGCAGCTCTTCAGAAACAATGGTTAATACCCGGACCAGGTATAAAAGCAAGGTCTAGGATGTAACATTGAACATGTGCTGGGCCATGAAATTAACCGATTCAATGTAATTGTTAGCATTTTTGACAAAGTAGTTCATGCTGTCATTTGCAGGCACAGTAAAATCAAGTATAAAATTCTTTAAAATGGTCGTGATGGAGGCTAACAGCAATAGCTTGAACGGGGAAGCCCAGACTTCCCTCTCCCCAGCCATTTTTTCCAGCTGTTCATGAGGGATCCCAAGGCGTTCCCAGGTCAGCTGGGATGCATAGTCTCTCCAGCATGTCCTCACTGCCCCTCCTGAATCTCAGACTCAACTTCCTGACTGACTCTCCAGCACCCCTGAATAGACCTTACCAGGGAGGCTGAGGAATGTAGTCGGAACACACCCTGCGGTCCCCCTTCTTCAAAAGATGGACCCCCGTTCTGCCAATCCAAAGGCACTCTCCCCGATGACCACACAATATTGCAGAGGCGTGTCACCCAGGACAGCCACTCAACATCCAGAGCCTTAAAGAACTCCAGGCGGATCTCATCCAACCCTGGGGCTTCGCCACCAAGGAGCTTTTTAACCACCTCGGTGACTTCAACCCCAGAGATAGGAGAGCCCACCTCAGAGTCCTCAGATCCTGCTTCCTCTAAGGAAGTCATGTTGTTGGAGTTGGGGAGGTCTATGAAGTATTCTTTCCCATTCTTGCTTGATGTACAGCTTCAACTGTTCACCAGTCCGGGATCTCCGTTCTCGTCTTTTACGCTTCATAATGCACCACACATTTTCAATAGGAGACAGGTCTTGACTGCAGACAGGCCAGTCTAGTACCCTGCACGCTCTTGCTAGCTGTTATAATAAGTGCAGAATGTGGTTTGTCATTGTCTCATTGAAATAAGTAGGAGCGTCCATGAAAAAGACATTGTGAGGATTGCAGCATATGTTTCTCCAAAACCTGTATGTACATTTCAACATTATTGGTCCCTCCACAGATGAGTTACCCATGACATTAGCACTAACACAGCCCCATACAATCACAGATGCTGGCTTTTGAACTTTGCGTCCCTACAGTCCGGATTGTTCTTTTCCTCTTTGGCCCAGAGGAAACGGCATCCACAATTTCCCAAAACAATTTGAAATGTGGACTCATCAGACCACAGAACACTTTTCCACTTTACATCAGTCCATCTCAGATGAGCTCGGGCCCAGAGAAGATGGCGGCGTTTCTGAGTGTTGTTGATAAATGGCTTTTGCTTTGCAGTGTGTGTGTGTGTGTGTGTGTGTGTGTGTGTGTGTGTGTGTGTGTGTGGATGGATTTTTGCTCCATGTGCAGGACTTTGTATGCGGCAATGGTTTAAAGTGCTAAATAAATAAAGTTGAGTTGCTTTGTCTAGTCAAATCCAATCAAAGCAATCGTGTTTGACAGACTGGAATCCCCTCTTAACCAATTTCGATTTTCCGCAAGGGAGACAGCTCTTAGCTTAAATGGAAGCGCATTCCACAATTTGAGGGCAACGGATTGCAAAGACAAAATTCAAGACTTCAGTTTTCGCCCCGTCCAGCCATAAATTGCAGTCAACAATAATGCAATCGGTTATCAAAATTAACAGAAAAATAAATCTGAAGGTGGATGGTATGCTCCCATCTCTTGGAGGATGCATTCAAAATGGACCTTTGACGAAAACCAGAGAAAAGGAAAAATTGGCAAACTGTAATGAAGACATTTTTCATTTGTGGTCGTAGGCAGGATATTGAATGGACTTGAAGTGATCTTCATCACAATTTTAGAAGGAAAGTGGGAGCGAAATTAGCAATAAGAGGTATGTTCATAGAAGATCTAGTCGGAGGCTTTAGGGGAGGAATCCTGTCAAGAATTACAGAGGGGTGGGACTTTAACTGAAACTTGACTATTAGCATTACTTCTTAAAAGCTGCATTAATGGTAAAAGCAGTGGGAAGTACAGAGAGCTTATGTAGTAGCACATGTGAAAGTTTTGTATGTTTACTGTTTGAACAATCTGAAGTAACAAACATAATGAAACATTTACGGTTATGATCTGCGGCCATGCAGCTCTTCAGAAACAATGGTTAATACCCGGACCAGGTATAAAAGCAAGGTCTAGGATGTAACATTGAACATGTGCTGGGCCATGAAATTAACCGATTCAATGTAATTGTTAGCATTTTTGACAAAGTAGTTCATGCTGTCATTTGCAGGCACAGTAAAATCAAGTATAAAATTCTTTAAAATGGTCGTGATGGAGGCTAACAGCAATAGCTTGAACGGGGAAGCCCAGACTTCCCTCTCCCCAGCCATTTTTTCCAGCTGTTCATGAGGGATCCCAAGGCGTTCCCAGGTCAGCTGGGATGCATAGTCTCTCCAGCATGTCCTCACTGCCCCTCCTGAATCTCAGACTCAACTTCCTGACTGACTCTCCAGCACCCCTGAATAGACCTTACCAGGGAGGCTGAGGAATGTAGTCGGAACACACCCTGCGGTCCCCCTTCTTCAAAAGATGGACCCCCGTTCTGCCAATCCAAAGGCACTCTCCCCGATGACCACACAATATTGCAGAGGCGTGTCACCCAGGACAGCCACTCAACATCCAGAGCCTTAAAGAACTCCAGGCGGATCTCATCCAACCCTGGGGCTTCGCCACCAAGGAGCTTTTTAACCACCTCGGTGACTTCAACCCCAGAGATAGGAGAGCCCACCTCAGAGTCCTCAGATCCTGCTTCCTCTAAGGAAGTCATGTTGTTGGAGTTGGGGAGGTCTATGAAGTATTCTTTCCCATTCTTGCTTGATGTACAGCTTCAACTGTTCACCAGTCCGGGATCTCCGTTCTCGTCTTTTACGCTTCATAATGCACCACACATTTTCAATAGGAGACAGGTCTTGACTGCAGACAGGCCAGTCTAGTACCCTGCACGCTCTTGCTAGCTGTTATAATAAGTGCAGAATGTGGTTTGTCATTGTCTCATTGAAATAAGTAGGAGCGTCCATGAAAAAGACATTGTGAGGATTGCAGCATATGTTTCTCCAAAACCTGTATGTACATTTCAACATTATTGGTCCCTCCACAGATGAGTTACCCATGACATTAGCACTAACACAGCCCCATACAATCACAGATGCTGGCTTTTGAACTTTGCGTCCCTACAGTCCGGATTGTTCTTTTCCTCTTTGGCCCAGAGGAAACGGCATCCACAATTTCCCAAAACAATTTGAAATGTGGACTCATCAGACCACAGAACACTTTTCCACTTTACATCAGTCCATCTCAGATGAGCTCGGGCCCAGAGAAGATGGCGGCGTTTCTGAGTGTTGTTGATAAATGGCTTTTGCTTTGCAGTATGTGTGTGTGTGTGTATGTGTGTGTGCGTGTGCGTGCGTGCGTGCGTGCGTGTGTATTCTGTATTGTACCTTTGAATCACCTTACAGTATATTCCCCACGGTCACCGCTCATCCCTCTTTGCAAAGGGGTGTCAGGAGACGTACATACGTACATGTGTACAATCAAAAACAAAGTTGTCAAGAGGGGGAATTTCATTTCAGCTATTAAACAGCTATTAAACAAACAAACAAACAAACAAACAAAAAGACAGAAAACCATCACCCAACATTAGTGATTGAACCACAAAGTATAATGGTGCCTGGCAGCCACTAATTTTGACTTTTTAGTACCATGTCCAATACTGGTGGGGTAGTATGTTGTTATATTCCAAAGATAAAAATCCCCACTGTGATATTTGACATTTCTTGCTGGTACTCAATGTTTTCATGACTATCAATTAGTACATGACCTGGTCATTGTATATTCAATCGGCTCTTCAAGGCCAAACTTCTTTTTAATCAATGTTCTTCTGTTTCCATCATTATATTGAACGAGTTTTCTTTTTTGTATTTTGCGGTTATTAGCAACCACAGCCCCAGATCAGGTAGGTTGCGTTGAGACAGCTGGCATGCGCAAAAGTGCTATCCGCTGCTGCATTGTAGCCGAACTGCATTTGCATGAAGTCAGACACTTGTTGCATTATTTGAGTTATTGAAGAAAGCTTTTTAAAGAGTAGCGCAATATATGACACTAAGTCATTGAAACTTAATGGATACAATCTAAAAAGTATTTGAATGTTTTTTAGGAGTAACCCATTGTGCAAAAGTAAAAGACAATGTGCCTTCTGGCTTCCCTGCTGAGATGCTCATTCTTGCTCTATAACTGAGTTACAGTCAGTTACCATACAAGCTGAGTGCTAATATTCTTATGGGCATGCATCTTGCATGGCAAAAGCTTGATGTGCTTCATGTGCAAGCTGAAATGCTAATATAGCCAAAACATTTGCCAACCTTATTTTTCTGTTATTGTTCTCTGTGTTTTGTCATTGAAGGAGCTGGTAGGACCCGTGGTTAGTAATAGGCCAGTCATTGATTCCATACTACCCCAACTTTCTCCAGGTGTATCCACTGTGAAGATGAATGCAGCTTACCCAGGTGTTTACCCTTTACGTATTAGACAAGCAAAACACTAAAGTCGTGTAAATCTATATTATCTATTATTATTGTATGACTAAAATTGTTGTGTGCTCAACACTAAACTAAATCACAGCTCTTGAGGAAAACGCGTTTCCAACACAATTAAAAAGTGTATTTTGTTGGGAACAAAATAATGAAAAATGATCATTTATGACCCATTGAGGATTGATGAAAGAACCATCCTCAAAATCAGTGAAGGATCCAACTTCTCGGAAAATCTCATTATAAGTCATTATAGGCAGCAATAGCTTCTCTGTAAGGACTTGGGCTTTGGAACCGCAAGGTCACGATTTAATTCCAGCTGCAGACAAAACGAAATAGGAAGAAAAGTGACTTGCAAAAGTACTCAGCCCCGTTGAACTTTTGACCCGTTGCCACATTCCAGGCTTCAAACATAAATATATAAAAGTGGATTTTTTTTCCAACACCAAGATGGACACAATCATGAAATGGAATGAAATTCATCTGAGATTTTAAACTTTTTTTTAAAATAAAAAACTGAAAAGTGGGGTGTGCGATATCATTCGGCCCTTTTACTGTCGGTACAGCCAACTCCAGAAGTTCCCTGATGATTTGTCCTGAAAGTATTCAGGTTTATGTGGGACTGAAGTGCTGCTACAAAGTGGTAACAATAATAATAGCCATTTGGGCCATTTTCTTAAGTCTGCAATTATGACAGAAACTCAGCTAAATCTGTCATCTATCGTTAGCGTCAAAACTTTGAGACAGGTACATATTGCCAAAGGAGTAGAAAATGAAAACAAAGCTTATAGCATCTTCATAACGTGTTTTGTTGCCAGTATAGTTTCAATACACCCCATCAAAGATAATCAGAAAGGCATTTTTACATGCAGTAAAAGTTTGGCACAAAAGGTAGCTTTTTGGTGGACCGAAAGTAATGAAGTGTTAACAACATAATAAGAAGACAAAAGTATTACTCTGTGATTGGTATCAGGATTTCAGTTGCACTGTAAATTCGCACAGCTGCAAATTTTGCTTGGTCCTAGCAGCGGGAGATTTCAGAATTAATTATATTTATGACAGCAATTTATAGAATGGGAGACGCCAAAGAGCGGGTAGAGCCAAAGAGTTGCATATGTTGTTTAGTCACAGCAGCAATAGAAATCACATTTTGTTTTATTTAAGATGGTGTTTGTGAGAATGCCAAAAGAGGGGAAGAGCCAAACATCTAAAACAATCAAACAAACAACAATTGTAAACATCGGGTGAGCTAACTGAGCTATACATATGTAATAATTTTGTGCAGCCTGTCTTTTTTTTTCCTGAGGGTCGACCCATCTACTTTGGGCATCAGGTGGGGTACACCCTGGATAGGGTTGCCAGCCAATTGCGGGGCAGACGATTATTTAAGTCGCAACAATAGACAAACTTGGTCTTCCTGAATTAATACTGTACTCCAGAAACAATTATATGTTGTCATATTTTTATTGGACACACCATGTGAACACATTCATCAATGCTCCAAGAGCCAGTCAAACAAGAGTTCAATGCGACATGATTGATGGTGTTGGTTCAAGCTGCCCTTCCATTTAAAAAAAACAAAACAAAACACACTCCAGTTTAGAATTTTCTGTCCTCAAGAAGGTTTACCCAATGTGAACCATGCCTCATACAAGAGCTCTCAGAAAACCTACAATTAGGAACTTTTAGTTTACATTCAAAACTATCTCTAAAAGCTTTAAGGTTCATTATTGCATGGTAAAACAGATTGGCTTTGGTCAAGGGAAAGACAGACAGCTTTATTTATGTAGCACATTTCTGAAGGACGGTAACTCTGTGCTTCACATAATTAAAAGTACATTTAAAAACATTTACATTGACAAACAAAACTCTTAGACTTTACATTTTAAAGCAAAGTAAATAAAAAAGTAGCTTACCAAAATAGCTAAAAGAACTTCAAGTGATGACATTTTCAAGCAGTCACAAAGAGAAGAGTCAGACATTTAAAAACAAAGTAAAGCAAGAAAAAATATCTTTCTAAGATTAATAAAAGAAAGTAAAGTGAAACGGATTAAAAAAGTCATAAATTTAGGAAAAAAATGCATATATATATATATATATATATATATATATATACACATACACACATGGGCGTGTATATACACAAAGATAGGTATGCAATTTTAAAGGTGAATAAGATTTAAATTGTATTACAGTACTCAATAACAGTCTGATAAAATATTGACAATTTTGCTCCCTCTACACTCGAGCATTCAAACCTTGATGACATCATTACAGTTTTATACTTAGAGGCAATTCATGAGTTAAATATTGTGACACGACTTTTTAAAAACTTTTTTTTCCTGTCTTTGCTGAGTTGTATTTTATTGAAGCAATCAAGGTGGAATATTACCAAATAGATAAAACTTTTACTGTAGATTTTTTTCAGGAAATAAAGTGGAATCTCATTTTTTTCTGATTAAAATAAATCTGAAGAATAAAGTTGTATCTCTTTGGAGGGGCGTAATATGAGAAAGTTAGATATTTGTAGTGAGAAAAATAAAAGTTTCATATTGCCTGAATAAATATTTTGAAGAAAGCCGTATTCCTTCCCGGAAACCCGTTTTTAATTTTATTCCAGGTTGACTCCAGGGTTTGTCCAAGTTGTGGTATCGGGATCTCGAGTGGTGTTCGGGCTCACTCTCGTGGCACTTGAAAGAATTCCCGCTCACCAATCACCGCCTCTGAACTTTCAAAGGCATCCCTCAGTCAGTCTGGGGGGGGGGGGGGCGCCTGGCAAG
>NW_017805695.1:1427956-1429835 GCF_001891065.2 Hippocampus comes
TATATATATAGAGAGAGAGAGAGAGAGAGAGAGAGAGAGAGAGAGAGAGAGAGAGAGAGCGAGAGAGAGAGAGAGAGAGAGCAATCCCTCATTTTTCACGGTTAATTGGTTCTGGCCCTCCCTGCCCCTCACGAAAAGTGAAAAACTGCTATGGAGGAAAATTTATTTCATGCAGTTATTCATTTGTTTTAAACAGTGACACAACACATTAATTGAACTGTCGTCACTCGGAAACATCTATAGATATAATGGAACTGCATGTTATCTGCATGGGGACCAGAGCCAACATTGATGTTCTGAAAGATTTCACTCAAAGGTAGCATATACAAACTCAACAAAAAGGGACCCAGTGCCATGGCCATTTGATCAGATTCAAAACTTCCAATGGAGAAAGTTCAGCATTGTTGCTCTTCTACTTAGAAGTGGCCATCCTGTAAGGATGACCACAAGAGTACTGTGCGTATGCTCGTTGATGTGAAGAAAAATCCTAGTGTCGGTTTAAGATTTACAGAAATAACTCTGTTGACAAATCTACAATATGTATAATATTAAACAAGAATGAATTTCCTTCATGGATACCACAGAAGAAGCCATTGGCGTCCAAAAAAAACACTGCTACAGATCTGAAGTTTCCTGGATAGACACCGCTCCTGGCAAGCTGTTGTGCTGACAGATTAAACCAAAGTTGAGTTGTTTGGAGGGAATACACAACGATATGTGTGGAGAAAATAAGGCACACACCACACGACCATCAAAACCACATCCCAGCTTTGAAGTATTTTGGAGGAGTCCTCATGGTCCGGGAATGCTGTCCTAATCCTACGCCTGGAAACATTGTTGTCATCGAAGAAAATATTAATTACGTTAATCGAGACATTTTGCAGATGACTCAAGTACTTCTGTCTACCAGTTAAAGCTTAACAGAATGTGTGTGATGCAATCGGACGACCAAAGAATTGAAGTAAATACACCACTCAATGGCTTCAACAGAAGAAAAGACACCATCTCAGGAGCCTTTGACCTCAACGAGATTTAGATGTTGTGGCATTACCTCCACAGAGGACTTCACACCAAAAATCACGAGAATATTGGTGAACAGAAACAGTTGTATTAAGAAGAATAGTCCAAAACTCAACTTGACCATTGGGCAGGTCTGATTCACAACTACATGGAATGTCTCGTTGAGGTTATTGCTACCAATTATTCAATCTAAAGGTTCACATACCTTTTCGTGTTCTATAAAATCAGGGAAATAAATATTTTCTGTGGGGTACTAATCCCATACCAATGGTTTGATTAGAGATTTTCGCACATGATCTGAATGTGCTCTATGCACATACACTCACCGGCCACTTTATTAGGTACACCGTGCTAGTAACGGGTTGGACCCCCTTTTGCCTTCAGAACTGCCTCAATTCTTCGTGGCATAGATTCAACAAGGTGCTGGAAGCATTCCTCAGAGAGTTTGGTCCATATTGACATGATGGCATCACACAGTTGGCACAGATTTGTCGGCTGCACATCCATGATGCGAATCTCCCGTTCCACCACATCTCAAAGATGCTCTATTGGATTGAGATCTGGTGACTGTGGAGGCCATTTGAGTACAGTGAACTCATTGTCATGTTCAAGAAACCAGTCTGAGATGATTCCAGCTTTATGACATGGCGCATTATCCTGCTGAAAGTAGCCATAAGAAGTTGGGTACATTGTGGTCATAAAGGGATGGACATGGTCAGCAACAATACTCAGGTAGGCTGTGCTGTTGCAACGATGCTCAATTGGTACCAAGGGGCCCAAAGAGTGCCAAGAAAATATTCCCCACACATTCCACCACCACCAGCCTGAACCGTTGATACAAGGCAGGATGGATCCATGC
>NW_017805695.1:1429972-1441428 GCF_001891065.2 Hippocampus comes
GGTGGTTATTTGAGTCACTGTTGCCTTTCTATCAGCTCGAACCAGTCTGGCCATTCTCCTCTGACCTCTGGCATCAACAAGGCATTTCTGCCCACAGAACTGCCGCTCACTGGATATTTTTTCTTTTTCGGACCATTCTCTGTAAACCCTAGAGATGGTTGTGCGTGAAAATCGCAGTACATCAGCAGTTTCTGAAATACTCAGACCAGCCCTTCTGGCACCAACAACCATGCCACGTTCAAAGCCACTCAAATCACCTTTCTTCCCCATACTGATGCTCGGTTTGAACTGCAGGAGATTGTCTTGACCATGTCTACATGCCTAAATGCACTGAGTTGCTGCCATGTGATTGGCTGATTAGAAAAAAGTGTTAACGAGCAGTTGGACAGGTATACCTAATAAAGTGGCCGGTGAGTGTATAAGCACAATTATACAACTTCTAGCAAAAACTATGCAATCCCCATTCTCAGAAGATTCAGTTTTTTAAATTTGTTGGGGGGAAAAACAGATCACAGACAGGACACAAAATTAAAGTCATTTTAAGTGGCAACTTTCTGGGTTGAACAAATGCTCAAAGAAATCAAGCAAAACAATCAGAGGGAAAAATGTCAGGAAAAAAGGACTTATTCAATTTTCATTCCCAAAACTTAGACTTGCATCTGATTAGATCTGCTCGTTAGTCTGCAGGAAAAACAGGAGTGATCACACTTAGGAGAGCTGTTGCACCAAGTGCACTGATATGAATCATGGCTTCATCACGGAATATCTCACTTGAAATAAAGGAGAGGATTATCAAACTTCTTACAGAAGGTAAATCATCACGCAATGTTGCAAAAGATGTTGGTTGTTCACAGTCAGCTGTGTCTAAAATCTGGACCAAGTACATACAACGTGGGAAGGTTTTTAAAGGCAAGCATACCGGTAGACCACGGAAGATATCAACACAGAAAATGCACAGCCAAATAAATGGGGGATGAATCGAAGGAAACTCGAGACAACATCTGTAACCGAACTTTAGGAAACTGCCGCAAGGAAATAGGATCTACATACAGAAAAGCTAAATGAAATCCATCATTAATGCCTAAGCAGGAAAATATCTGTTACAATGGGCTAAGGAAATGCAATCGTTGTCTGTGGATGACTGGATGAAAATCATATTCAGTGATCAGTCACAAATATGCATTGGGCAAGGTGATGATGCTGGAACTTTTCTTCCATTGGAGATTCATAAAGACGAGTGCCTGAAGAAAACATGCAAATTTCAACAGTCGATGATATCAGGCCGCGTGTCGGGTGAATGCACTTGGGAGGCCGTCATTACACCTTCAGTCAATGCACAAGTTTACATTATTTTTGGACACTTTCTTATCCCATCAATTGAAAATTTGATTTGGGCGATGATGAAATCAGTTTTCATGATGCTTCCAACCCGCAAAGTTGCTCTGGCAAAAACAATCAGACAAAATTGGAGTCAGATTGATGAAGGGTACTGTTTGTCATTCATCAAGCCTTTTGAGGTTGCGAGCTGTTACAAAAGTCAGAGTTGGTGCAACAAAGTACCACTGGTGTGTTGAAGTATTACTTTGTTGTTGTTTTTCACAATTCAATTTTTTTCCTCAGAATTGATTGATTCCATATTTTTCCCTCTGCTTGGTCCAATTAACTGTGACCAAATCTCATATTTTTCTTGTTTTGTGTTTCTTAAAGTTACCATTTAAAATTATTTGTTTTGCGTCATGCCTATGATTGTAGTCTGATTTTGACTACTGGTAATTCCAGATTTTTTTTTTTTTTTGCAAGGGGTTGTATTAATTATTAGTGCAATGCTTGCTGATGAAGGGCCACCTCCAAGAGAGAAAATACAATTGATGCTTTTTCTGATTTTATGGGGGCTCCGCTGGCCTTTGCACTTCCCCACTTTTGAGCACAAATAGCCACTGGGCAGTGTCTATATCTGCCCCCTGATCAACATGGTAATGAAAAGTCATGCTCATGTTGGCACTGTGGGACTGGAAAGGGAGTGTCAAGTGGGGTGGCTGAATTGTACAGGACAGGACAGACTCAAAACAGGCTGAAAAAAGAGGGGGGGAAAGCCTGCTTTAATTCTTAAACATTTAATCAAAGCATATCACAGGCATGTCATTAATAAATGTATTAATTTGTCTTTTGTAAATTTTAACAGAGGTTGTTGAGCAGAGTTCCCCGCCTGTTCCAGTGGAGGTTTTCCCTGCTAATGCAGGCCAAGACATTGCACCGACTCAATCTGCAGGTATGATGCACTCATTTGTAGGGAGACTGAACTTTCCGCTTGCTCAAACCAGGTCGAAGTCTTGGCGCATGTGGTTTAATGCGTAATACATTCTTAAATATTACAACAGAACCTCTCAATCACAGTACAAATCAATTCATTGAATACATTATTATTATTACGTTGATCTTTTAAAATGACATCCCTGGGTTTGGGTGGAGTGGGGGGGCTAATATATATATTTCTATCTATCTATCTATCTATCTATCTATCTATCTATCTATCTATCTATCTATCTATCTATCTATCTATCTATCTATCTATCTATCTATCTGTCTATCTATCTATCTATCTATCTATCTATCTATCTATCTATCTATCTATCTATCTATCTATCTATCTATCTATCTATCTATCTATCTATCTATCTATCTATCTATCTATCTATCTATCTATCTATCTATCTATCTATCTATCTATCTGTCTATATAGTGTAGATAGAGATAGATCTGAGATTATTACAGTTAATCATCAGTTAATGACACGATATATGGGATTTTGGTGTCATAATTTTCTTTTTCCTTTCCTTCTGAAACAGAGGTGGATGAGTGCCAGATCAACCCTTATATCTGTGGCCAGGGGCTTTGTTACAACACAGCCGAAGGCTTCACCTGCCATTGTAATGAGGGATACCGCTTGAGTGATACACTGACCTCTTGTGTGGGTGAGTGTAAAATGCTAAGGCCATTAAGTTTAAAGATCACTTTATCATCATGTCTTTTTATATGGACAGAATGGTGTTTGCTACTTTTTTTTTTGCTTCATTCTTTCTATATTGTATACATTGTTCTAATGTTTGTCTAATTAGCAAAATGTCAGCGAGGATAGGCTTCAGTTATCCATGACTCAAATGAGGGAAAACAGGTGTGAATGGATAGGGAAATGTAAAAGGTAACTTTGAATTTAAAAAGAAAATTGCTGGTGAACTGTCATGTTGAAACAAAAATACAGCATTTTTATACTGTATGACATTCCGATGACATTACAAATGACCTTTCTCTGTATTTTTACGGCCTGGTCTTTAATGTGGTAATTAATACCAATTAAGTAGAGAGAAAAATATCCGGTTATGGTTTTCGTCAGCCCTAGAGGAGGACACAGAACTCTCTCTGCACTCCTAACAAAGACAAAAACAAAGAAACAACGACAGTTAAAACAATAAAATAATATCATAAAACAGTAAACACAGTAAAACAAACAAGTCGAATGATGAGTCAAAAAGCCAAAGAATAAGATTTGTTTTAAGACAAGTCTTAAAGATGGACAGAGTGGGGACTTGCTCAACGTTTAATGGGAGGTCATTCCAAAGGGAAGGGAAAAAAAAAAGATTGAGCTCCTCTGATCCCCCCCCTTCGTCCTCGGAACCTCAAGTAGCATCTGGTCCTCTGACCTAAGACACCGGGCAGGGCCCTTGGGATGGAAGGGCTCGGATAGGTGAGTTGGGGGAAACCATTTAAAGATTTAAAGACAAATAAAATAATTTGGAGATTTAAAATGAACTCCAAAATACGCAGGGAGCCAGTGAACGGAGGCCAGAATTGGAGTTATGTGCTCCCACTCCGAGCTCCAATTTGAAGGCGAGCAGCAGTATTTTGGACCAACTGGAGTTGCTTTGGGAGGACTGGCAGTCTCCAAAATGAAGTGCATTACAGTATTCCAGGTCCAAGTCAAGAGAGTGAGATGTACAAGCGGCACTGGAGCCAAAAACTTCTGTTTTCTTTTCGTTGGATTTGAAGCATTTCAGTGACATCCAGGCTTTCATTTCCTCCAGACAGGACAAAAGTGGCCTTGAGGAGGAAGTGTCCTCTTTGGTTAGCGGGACATAGATCTCACTGTCATCAGCATAGCAGTGAAAGGAAATACCACGCTTTCTTAAGATGGAACCAAGGGGCAGCAAATACAATGGAAAACGCAAAACTGAACCCAATTGCACAACATACGACAGTGCGGAGTTTTAGTTCTGTATTTTATTTTATTTTATTTAGTTGCATTAAAACCAAAGGAAAAAGACAAATTTATTGCTTATATGGATTTGGGTGTTTTCTTTTTAGTCTGAATACTCAATTATGGCTTTTTCCCCCCATATGATTCTATTGTTTTTCTAAACAGATTCTATGCTCTATTGTTTGTTCAGATTTAGATGAATGTTTGGAGACCCCATCTTTGTGCTCCGGTGGTCGGTGCCAAAACACCGAGGGTAGTTTCCTTTGTGTGTGTCCACAAGGATTCCTTGTTGACGACATGGGAACCGCTTGTGTAGGTCAGTATGTGACGTTTTTTCCTGACATTTTCATTAAGTACACCATCCATTTGACAAGACAAATGTTTTCTTTATGTCTTTATCTTAGTTGACACATTTACCAGTGTGTGAATCTGTTCTACCACACACGCGACAAACCAGAACCAGATACTGGGCATGAGCATTTCAATTTCAATTTCTGTTTTAGTTTTAGTCGGGTCTTCGTATCAATCTGTCACTTGAGTTTTCAATAGTTTGGGTCATGTTCATACTGTTTTTAGTACAGTCAGGTTTTAGTCAACTATAAGTCTGAGCATTTTAGTCTTATTCTTATTTTAATCTGAATTTTCCATGACTATTTTAATGTAGTTTTAGTTGATGAAAACTGATGATGTTTTAGTCAAAGATGACTGATGACATTTTAGCAGAGGTGGCAAATTCCAGTCCAGAAAGTAAAAGCGCTGCCAGAATTGGGCTTTTAGCTACTCAACCGGCAGGTGAATGAGCTCAATTACCTGCAAGTAAATTCCATCCTCTTTTTTCTGATCCAAATAACATATCGCTCATCGGAATTGAGGAAAAGGCGTTGTGACCCAGATTCCAGAAATAACACGACATTTTGTGACATACCTGAGATTTCATCACCTCTTGTTTTCGTTAATGACAATGAAAAGATATTTTAGCATGATCGATTTAGTAATAGTTATCGTCACGTGACCAGCATTTTTCATCCTAATTTTTGTTGATGACACCAGCATGATTACACCAAGTTATGCAGCTCGTGGTGGGTATTTAATTTTTTGGAAAATCGGCATTTGAGTCTTCCGGAATTTCTCTGAAAGACTAAAAATGCCAATTACGACACCATTTACGAAGGCCTCCTTGTCTGTACCTTCACTTGATTCGATTTGAAAACTCACGTCGTGGAATTTAGCGTTTGATTCGTGGAAAAAAGGATGAGATTACCCATACAACTGAAAGACAGGACGCAGCCAGTTGGGAAGTAAAAACAGTCAGTCTTGTGTGACTCAGCAAAGCCTTCCATCTGATTAAGCACTGGGTCACACAGAAGTTCCATAGACTATCAAGTAAGTATCAAGAGAATTCAAAGTAGGTGGAAATTTGGATGGAACCACGCTGACCACACTGTTACTAAAATCTGCACCTCCTTGCTGCCTGCTTCCTCGCTCTTACTCTGATATAAATATGAGGTAGTCAGTCATTTTGTGGTTTCTTGCCAATTCAACACAGAATTCCCCAACCACAAAGAGGAAACTGAATTGGAGCTGTAAGAGCAAACTAGCTGATGGTCATCACCCCAAAACTCAACCAAAACCTCCCCTCTTCCGTAGTGGTGAGAAAAGGATGCTGTTATAACTTTTTGAGGATATGTTTTGGTTTAGACAGGATATGGTCGAAACAGATGCAACCCATCCATTGATTTATAATACACTGAACACTTTTTTGTACCGGGTTGGGGGTGGGGGGCATCTGGGCCGAATGACTAACTCCGAGTCTCTCAGCTTCTTGACTTTTTCATGCAGTCTAATATGAGCTTCGCTATATTGGTTGTCAAGATGCTGCTTTACTGTTTTGACTTACTCTGACATGCTATTTGGGCTACCATATTCGATGTTGTTTTTCCAAACAAACAATGAAAGCTTCATGATGCAAAACATTTTTAAAGTACCTTTTTCTTGTAGTTGTTGGTAGTTATGTGCAGTTATGTGAAGACACAACAGTTGTGGAACTAAAACTGTTGTTAATCCAAGAGAGTTAAGATTAGTTTATGATTGTCGTATGCACAAGGTCCGCATGGCTCCATGTGGCAAAATCATATCATTTCAGCAACCACGCCCGTCCACGTGGCACATGGCAAATGCGCATTTGCTCAAATTTTCCACCTTGCACACCTGCATAGATGGCAATTTTCCGCGGATCCGCGGAAATCCGCCGTTTTATTTCTTAAATTGATCATTTTTGTGAATCGTCTAAATCCGTTGAGAAAATTTTAGGGGCGGTCAGGTACCTTATCGTCGAGTTTTCACGAGCTCTCCCGAACAGTCTCTCCGTTTTCCGTTTGTAAACAGCCCTGCGATTGGACGTGTATGAAACTTCAACTAATCAGATCACTGAAGGCATTATTTGTTGCGGAAGTCTTAGCTCGATTATATAGGGCCCAGCGATTGGTTAACTACAAGCGCTTGGACCAATCAAATTGCATGTAACATATTGTTTTACATGATTCATGGCGGCCTGTTCGTCTCGCAAATTCATTGTTCTGGGATCGTTTTGAGCGGAATTAAGAATTTTTTGAAGATCAGGAGTCTTCAATCCTAGAAATTAAAGGTATATACTTTTTTATTCAAATATACGAGGATGATATTTTCAATTTTATTTGGTATGCATTTGTAGCAACAGCATGATAACATTTATTTGTTTTTATTTGCGTTTTATATTCATATTGATAATTCACGTTTTGTCTTGGATAATAAAGCACGGTTATGCATAATAAATTGTATGCATAATAAATATTCACTATCACTGTATGAGGTAAGAATCAACAGCTTTTTATCACATTTACACAACACTTTATGAATACAAGTCATGAGCAAATCTTAAATATGGCAGGGAATGTGTTTACTTTTTTAGTTTTGATTTTGAGCAGCAAATCTGGAGTTACATATGCTCACCAGGAATGCATAAGCAAAATTGCACAACTTTTCACTTGAAAGAATAGTGGCGATTTTGGGATTTTTTTCTGTTCAATTTTCAAATAGTGTGTAAATTCAATACACTTTATCTTCAGCATGTTTAGTGCCACTTTTATAAGTAACCACGCCCCCGGCCAGGCCACGCCCCCGGCCAGGCCATGCCCCTTCCGCTTTTTTCATCACTCGCCATTGCCATCTATGCACCTGTGAAAATTTGTAACTTTGCAGATGGTCCACACCGCTGTCGAGTTAGAGCTGTTGTAAATAACCGTGTTTTCTACTTCCTGATTCTTTTTCATTTGTTTTTTTTAAATGTATGTACTGTTTATTGTTCACCCCAAACTGATGCTTATCATTGAACACCAAAAAAGCAGGAGTTTCTACTTCTATTGGAGTGAAGTGTCATTCATGTGCTGTAGATGTTTATGTCTGCAGCTGGGGCAAGTCACGCAGACTATAAATGCCGCAAAAGTTGTTTGCCTGATTGCGCACGTCTCATTTCTGCACAGGACGTACGTGCGTCAAATGTAAACCAAGCGTTAATCTCAGCTCCATAATTCTGTATGTCATTTATCGGAATTGTTCTCAACACTTCTGCAATAAGTACTGTACCACCTAAAAAAGTACCTCGTCAATGAACCGACATTAAAATACATAGTAGTAATCGTAGGACTATGTGTTGATGAAAATATCATTGTAAGCTATTGTAACATTATTAAAATGCAAATGAAATAAGTTAACAACAAATTAAAAAAAATAATGCAACGGAACTGTACTTGAAGTGATTCTTTTAAATAGCACTAGAGTGAGCCTGAGTTCCACATTTTGACAATCACTGATTTATGGTATATTATACCAAAGAGTAGAATGTAAAATTGTCTGTGGGGGTGATACTTTCCGTTATTCATATATTTTATTCGTTTTTCTTTTTTTTTTTTACAGATATCAATGAATGCGCAATCAGCACAGCGTGTCCGTCTGGCATTTGTATTAACATCCCTGGGGGCTACAACTGCGGCTCTTGCCCTCCTGGGTTCTTGGCTCAGGGAGGCCAGTGTGTAGGTAGGTCCAGTACTGCCGGCATATTTGTGAGTGAGTGGGTACATGCGTGCATGCATGCGCTAGTTATAGTCAGCGCTTCATGTGCATCTTCTTCCCATATTGCAAACACCTGAAAGGCAATCTCATTCATTTGGAGTTTCTACGCGACCGAGAATGTGATGTGAGGTTGTGGCTTCTCTATAGTGCAAGGAAAGTCAAACCGCTGTGTGGAGCTGGTGACAGGAAAGAAATATACCATGCTACAGGGTCATTTATAGAACTGAACGAGGCAGCTCACAGATGGTTTGCATGTTTCAGCCAAATGAGCATAACTGTGTGTGTGGTAGCCGTGGTAAAAGTAGCTGCACCGCAAAGGGTGATGACAGCAACTTTAATTCTATTACTGCGGAGCCTCTTTATCCTCAGCTAATGCGAAGTCATACAGTTGTTTATGTTGTTGATGCTGGCATGACTGCTATCTCAACAGTATGCAAATGGTGTAGTATGTCTACAACAGTGTTCATGTGCAGCGTTGAATTAAACTGATTCATTGATTGCTCTTGGCTAATCGGCAGTGTGCCAGTGTTGTTATTGTTTTTTTTTTTTTTTTTTTAATGTCTGCCTCTCAGTAGAGTGATCCTCGGTTCAAATCTTGGCTCAGGCCTTCCCACATGGAGTTGACATGCTCTGCCTTTGCTTGCATGTTTTTTGTTTTTTTTTTCCGGTATAGTCTGACTTCCTCACACACGTCAAAAAACATCTATGTTATGTTATAGAACTTTTCCATGGGTGTGAGTCTGACTCTAAAATAGAGTTTGTCCCTGCAACTGACTGGCAGACAGTCCAGGGCGTACCCCTGCTCTCGCCCAGAGTGAGCTGGGATAGGCTCCAATTCAGATGCAGCCCTTGAGAGGGCAAGTGCTTTCTGAAATAGATGGATGGATGATTGCACTTTTCACAATAAGCTATTATAAGGCCAGGTTATGTGAATTTGACTTTTTCTAAATCCATTGTTGATTTTTATCTTTTTCACATACCTGTTTATTGGTGTGCATTTTTCAGATATAGATGAGTGCCAGGATCAACGTGTCTGTACCAGGGGCCACTGCATCAACACTGAAGGTTCCTTCGTCTGTCAGTGTGGGCCAGGTTTCAGCGTGTCTCTCTCTGGTGACCAGTGTGATGGTACAGTATATGTAGGGCATTATGTAGTCCGACAGTGCAAATCATTTAAACAGTATTAAAACATATTCTTTGAAGAGGACTCTCAGTTTACTATGGAGACTTCTTTCTATGGTGGTTTCCAAGTTGGAACATGCTGTAGTCCAGGGGTCCCCAACCGCCGGTCCGCGGACCGGTACCGGTCCGCCGGGCATTTGGTACCGGGCCGCACAGAAAGAACTTGCCTTAATTCCGTTTTATTTATTTCGGAATACGAAAGATGTTTTATTTTGAAAACTTACCGGATTCTCCGTTACATCCGTCTGTGTCCAGCTTGACACACGTCAAGCCACGCTTCTCCGTAACGCGACCAATTAGGCTAAAAACAAACACCGGAGCTCGCAAAATGAGTAAAAAAACTGCTGGAGATCGCAAATGACGGCGGCCTTAAAAGTACGTTCGAGACAACTGGATTAAAGTTATGTCTGAATACTCTGAGATCGCCACAATAGCACTTTTGCTATTTCCGACATCCTACCTGTGTGAGGCGGGGGGATTATGCAGCAACGGCGACGAAAACAAAATTACGAAGTAGACTGGACATAAACCACACACTTGCGGTGTCATTGTCTCTCCTATTACCCCGAGATGGGACCGTCTGGTTGCAGAAAATCAAGCTCGGTGCTGTGGTGAGTCGTCATTTTCATGCACTTTGAATTTGCGTTGTATCGTATTTTGAAGGCATTAAACATTGCCATAGCGATTGGAGTGTTGCGGCCAGATTAGACGCTCCTTGTGTTTATTATTATATTTCGAAAACACCACAGTTTTCATGCAGCTCATACCATATTATTTTGTTGTATTATTTCCGCCACACCTTAAATGCCGGTCCCTGAAAATATTGTCTGACATAAACCGGTCCGTGGGGCAAAAAAGGTTGGGGACCCCTGCTGTAGTCTATCACTAACCAATGCAAACCGAGAGGTCATACTCGCGGTAAATATAAAATCATCTACCGTATTTTCCGCACTACAAGGCGCACCTAAAAATATTCAATTGTCCCAAAAACCGACAGTGAGCCCTATATTTGAAAACAGTTTTGAAATGAAAAAGGTCATTCAATGAAGTTCCGCCTTATAATTCGAAGTGCCTTATAGTACAGAAAATACGGTAATTCAAAACAGCATGTACAGTGGTAACTGAGTGCTACATCACATTTTTATGCCACCAGGCGAACTAGCTCCTTTCGCGCCATTCTCAAATCTTGAAATGTCAGGAACTGCAAAAGCTGAGGTATTCTTATCGCACTTGAAATTGTTCAATTTGTTTGTAGTCTGCCTACAATCCAAATATACAGCGGGTCTCTCAGATTCAAGTTGAACTACTTCCGTCACCACTCTTGTAACTCAAAACACTCATCGCAAATCGTCTTTCCCCATTCCCATAATTGTCTTCGTTTTGCCTTTAGTTTGTCCATCAACTTTAATTGGGTATGGCGTGAAGCAGCTTCTGTTTAGATGAATTGTTTACCATCTTCCAGACTCCTGCTTGTTGTCAAATGAGATGCCGTGCGGTCACTTGAACCATCAAATTTATGCTGACAAGTGAAAGCAAAAAAATAAGTGGGGCGCTTGTATCTGATGTCTCCACTGCATTTCTCTTCAAGTTATTTGCATTTCAGTGTGAAGATGAAAATGTATCACCAAGAGATTTTTTCTCTGCTGCAACAGTCACTGATTTGTGCTTGCGGCAGATGTGGATGAGTGTTTGGAGGAAGACGAGCCATGCAAGTCCGTGGGGGAGTGTGTTAACAACATGGGCTCCTACACGTGTACCTGTCCCCGAGGGTACCAGCAGATCAACGGCACCAGCTGTAGAGGTTAGCAATGTGAAGGAATCTCTCACTGTGTTTTTTGTCAAGGGTCACTGAAGCGTGACAGTGTGCTTAGTTAGCAGGTGTGGACGCATTATGGCGTTGACTATATATATATAT
>NW_017805695.1:1441902-1442910 GCF_001891065.2 Hippocampus comes
ACACACACACACACACACACACACACACACACCCTCTGAATAGGAGCCCTGTTTCTTTGCTTTGCAGATGTCGATGAGTGTCTCGATGAGCCAGAACTCTGCTCGCCTTATGGTGAATGTCTCAACACAGAGGGATCCTATCTGTGCGCCTGTGGGAGTGGATTCACTGCTAGTCTTGATACGCCGTCCTGTGATGGTAAGACGTGAAAACACAGACAGAGTGCAGATGGAGCAAAAGGTTTTCACTAAGCAGTAAAGCTGTTTATCACACTTGTCAGTTCTCTGATTGTAATTCATGTTTCTTTGGGACGTTCTCTTTCACATAAAGGAAATGTCTCGACAACTAATCTTGAGTCAGCATTTCGACAAACCTCAGTGAGGAGCGCCAAAACCATTCCACATCTTTTTGAGATTATGAGATTTATTTAATTGACCTGTTCATTTCTATTCATAGTTGTTAAAAAGCCAGACATAACCACAGCATGGACGCCAGAATCTGTGCTCATCCGACGCACTTATTAAATTGCTTTCAATAGTCTTAATACCTGCAATGTCTCATTTTCTACTTTTAAGACAAGGAAAATAACCTCCCGTTTCTTTCAGACATGTTGCTCACATTTTCTTGATAATCCAGAAGCTTTAGCCCCTGTGACAGCAATAAGTCTTTTCTCAAGTAAAAATTGTATTTTTAATAACAAAAGGAAAAACTTACAGCGATAAACAATCAGAGCCTTTGAGCTGAGTGTCTAGACGTACTGTAAATGAGGCACGTTTCCTGCTTTAAGTCGGACTCAAGTAAACTTGGTCTCATTTGCTCTGTAAATGTCTGCTTCAATGAAACTACAAAGTGGTGGCAACTGTGTAATCTAATGCATTTGGTTTGATATCCTCTTCATTCATTCATGTGCAGTTTATATATATATATATATATATATATATATATATATATATATAGAGATAGAGAGAGAGAGACACACACACACACACACACACATATATATATATATA
>NW_017805695.1:1445732-1472853 GCF_001891065.2 Hippocampus comes
CACACACACACACACACACACACACACACACACACACACACACACACACACACACACACACACACACACACACACACACACAGCAGGACAAGCCAGGAGAAGTGTGCAAATAGAAAATTTCTTCATCCCTCCTCTCTAACTCGGCACATCAGCGGCTCATTAGAAAGTTCCTTTGACAGAGAATATGAGAGAATATGAGAGTGAAATGTCAGCAGCCATTATAACGACTCAGTTAATAAACTATCCCTGAGCCGTACCGTGGGGGCAAAGCACTTGCCCTGTCCGTCAGACTGGTCTAATGGAAACCCAGCATGAATTAAGAAGTGGCGGATGACAAAAGGGAACCACATACTAAACAAGGCCAGTTCACTACTTTTGGTACCAGTATAAGCATAGTATCGTAGCCGTCGTCACAACATCCCCAAAAAAGGTGAAACACGGCAGCATGGCGCATAGTGGTTAGCACGTTTGCCTCAAAGTCCGTTGGCAGTGGGGCAGAATCTTGCGTTGGACTTTTCATGTATTTCTGTTTGCGTGGGTAATCTGGCTGCCTCCTTCAAAAACATCCCCCCAGCCATTCTTCATTTGTGTGTGTGTGTGTGTGTGTGTGTGTGTTTTGTTGTTGCTGTCTTGTACAATACACAAACTCAATTCTGTAAACTAAACTTCTGATGAATTTACAACACTATCTAACGGTTGTTTATATAATAATTGTAAAATACTTAAATATTCATCCGTTAGCGTTTAAATTAACAGTTGAATCAATCAGTTAACAAGAACAAGTGATAACTGTAATTTAACAGCATAAAGCTATGGATTGCTGTAGATTTCTGGTGTTAGAACAGTATTTTTCTGTATTTCGAATAAATTGTAACATACTGTTAAATATTCATCCACATGCGTAAATTAACAGTAAATGGGTGCTGAAGAATAACCAACTGTAATTTAACAGTATAAAACATTTCCTGTCAAGCAGTGGTAATAGGCACCACATTCCTAACTCCGCCACTTAACAGAAAATACATTGCGCTTCTTTATTAATGTCTTGTGATAGAAAATGAAACTTCAAATGTGCCTCAGGAAACAGTTGTATTTTTCTGACTTTTCTAGATGGCACTGTCTGTTTAGTATTGGGCTGAAATCACACTAACTTGCTGTTTTTTAAACCACTTTATTTAGACCAAGAGTATGTTCTAGACGAGTCAAAAACTACAACAACTGGTAATGAAGCAAATCTGAAGCTTCATTTTCCCATCACTGATTGCAGGTGTTTCTAACACAACACCTTGCATTGAAATGAGCCAGGAGGATTTCGGGCACACTGTTTTGGCATATACAAGCCTAGAAACAAAGATGGGAACACCAGCTATTTATCAAACTTTACAATATTGCCCCGTTTCCCCATCACTACCTCAAAATGGGGCGTCAAGTTAGAAGCACAAGAAGATACACACTTTAAGTAAAATACAAGAAACGTCAACATATAGGGTGGCCACGTCTCAGCAGTTAGAGCAGATCCTCCTCAAAGCAAAGGGTCTGCTGTTTTAACCCTGATCTGTCCGAGTCATGCGACTTATGTGGCTACATACATGGTTTAGTACCGCCACAGGGTGAATGTGCGAGTGCATGAACAATATATCCATGGAAGGCGCTTTGAGTGTGTAACGGACATGTTATTCAATAGCAGATTTAAAATGTCTAAATTGGGGGCTACTGTAAAAATGTCAGAACATAGTTATCCTGTCAAGTACTGCTTGTAATTTATTGTTATTTTACTGTCAAGTTCTTGATATTGTAGTATTTCTACTTTAAAGGTAAATCAGTGAAGTAAGATAAGTTCTCTTTTGATCAACAGATATTGATGAGTGTGGACTCAATGAGACTTTGTGTAGTCCTCATGGTTTCTGTGAGAATAGATTGGGTTCATTCAGATGCCTCTGCGACCAGGGCTACCAAGAAAGCCAAGATGGCCAAAGCTGCACGGGTAAGTGTCCCATCTTATAATATAACGAAAGAAGTAGCCTACTTCAATTGAATGCAATATCTTCCCTTATAATAGAACGAAATCTTTGAATCCACCATAGGTTGACCTTTGTAAACTATGCACAGAAATCTAATACGTACAGTGAACTCTGTAATTTCGGTCACACGACAGTCGACCACCGATTTGTTTGCATAGATGTAAACATTTGACTCCTAAGAAATCACAAAAATAGACCTATCATGATGTGTTCACATTTGAAATCCACAAGTAGTCAGACCTGCGATTTAGCAGGGAATGAGCTTTTTCTTTTAGCAGCTCTCCGAGTCACAGAACTTGATGACTTGGAGTGTGGTCTTGAGTTTCTTCTTTTTAATTAAGCAGTATTTGTGTTCAAATGGGTGCCGCAACGGGCTTCCACGTCAGTGCATTATTCATGTCAAACAGAGTCGAGGGGATGTACTGATTTCATCCAGCACACTTTGCAATGTGTTGCTGCAAGGATCTCTGCTTCCTCCTCAAACCAAAAACATTTTATTGGTGACTAGTCTGTCAGTTAAAAAAAAAAAGAAGAAATAGCCTACGGGTAACAGAACTTTGTTCGATCTGGTTTGAGGTTACCATTCCTTAAGAGATCCGTAAACTTTTTGATGCTGTATGTGTTCTTGTATTGATTTAGAGCACGGAACATCCAGTGCTTCTTATTCAGACTGCTTACAAATTGTACGTTTGACCAGGAGGTTATGGATGCTGCAGCTTCCCTCAGGCTAATTGGAAACATGCTGCTCTGATTTACTCCTCGGCACGATGAACCTTCCCACATACTGCTATCCCAGTGGCAATTTACTTCACCGTAATCACCACAACGCTCTAATTCCATGCAGTGTGTGTTTTAAACACACAAACTTCCCATCTGTCATCTGGCAGCCCCGGCTAGGTTGCACCTAAATTCGGTCCAGCCAGCTGCCTCATTCACTGCCAAGCCTTCACTGCACTGCGGCTAGAACAGATGGACTCACTTACAAACAAGCACACGATCGTGCAGTGGTGGTTTACCGCGAACCATTTAGACTGCTTCTCGTCTAGCTGCCTTCCGTCCTTTCTGTCTATCCCCGCTCTCCTTGACACTTGTGTTTTCTATTATTTTTTCCCTCCCCTCATTGTCCACTTCATCTTACTTCAGTCTCTCATGGTCTTCTTGTGGTTTATCCCTTTGCACCGTGTAAAATCTCCATCAACCTTTCCATCTTAAATATCCTACATTTGACTTGAACGGGCAATTTAATTAGACGTTCCATGCTCGGCTCTGACATGAGGATGAATCTGTCAAGGAAACGCGGAGAGATTAACTGTGGCGGTCTAAATCCAAGGTCAGCTACCTTTGTCACACACTCGGAATTTAAAGTTTTATTTTCTGGAAAAGAGCCCAGGCCGCACACAAATGTCCATTTGTTAAGTACACAGACAAAAAGAGATGACAAAACTAGGAAGCAAAGAGTTTCAAAGGGAGACAAGAGTCTGGTGTTCCTGCCATGTCTGTTGCGCAGCATCCCCGATATTGATGATGATTGCTCACACTAATTGACACGGTCTTCTTTTTACACAACACCGCATATTGACTCATGTTCCTGAAATGTTTGCCTATTTATTCGAGATACCTCAAATAACACGAGTGCTTTCAACTCATCACCCTTGACATGTTTATACAACTTGACTGGAGTACAGTAAATATTCTCTAGTGCGGACTCGTGTTTGCGCTGTCCAATTTGTCCTGATAATAGAAATTCCTCATTTGGGAAATGAGCATGGTACATGTCCTTTATGAACCTGCAAGTATGTTGACAAAAATGCACGTGTAACAACACAATCAATAAAATACAAAAATATACTGTCCAAAAACATTATATAACAAAAACTGCAATACAGGTGTATCCAAAAAAAATCACAACAGTAAAATATGTACAGTATTTTAATGTTTATTTTTTTTGTCTTGGGGAAAAAAAATGTGTCTATTTTGGATTGTTTGGTTGGATGCATTCTTTGGTTTATGACAATGTTTGCCTGCGTGTCATACAGTTTTGTTGCTAGTTGCAAGTAACTGTCCCGTTGATCACCGATGTCTGGTAATTCTTGTGCATACTGATGGATTTGTTGCCATTTGCATTGCTTCCTCGCTGGATGGTGGCTTGTCATCAGGAGTTGAATCGATGCCTTGTTTTTTAAAGCTTCGTGGATTTGCGTCTTTCCGACCCCAAGTGTCTGCTGGATGCTTTTAACTTTGTGTCCAGCCTTGCTCAAACGGATGCATTTCACTCGCTCCGCTCCAGTCATGACAGTTCTTCTACGTTTCGATGCCATGATCTACACGACGTAAGTGAATAAAGTTAAAATCTTTCGCAATTGCAGTCAAACGCACGCCAATAAAAAGTCACTTACACGTCTTCGTTTCAAATCTGATGAATGTAAACGGCGAAGCGAACACGTTTCTTTGATCCTGTCGAGTGGGTGCTGCTTTTAAGCTAGTGCCACGTTCTACAGGACGTTAAGTGAATAAAGTTAAAATCATTCACAATTACAGTAAAAACGCACGCCAATAAAAACTTACTTACACGTCGTCGTTTCGAATCTGATGATCGAAAAACGCGAAGTGAAAATGTGTCTCGGTGTCGTCGTTCCGTAGCATCGGAGGGGCGTTGCGTTTATTTCAGCTCCCGCGGCATGACGTCTCAATCCACGTTACGGGTAAGTTCCGGTAACATGTAATATCGTAGTCAAAATGTTAATGCACAGGCTTTTGTTCCGGGTGAAGGATATTCCTTTTCATAGAATTCCGGGGATGGGAATATTTACTGTATACCCGTTAAATTCAACACAATTTGGAAGGTGGTTGATTAAAGTTGTTGATTAAAGGGTATAAGAATTTATGCCCATGAAATATTTGGATCTCACCAACTGTTTTTCACTTGATCATTATGGAGTGTTGTGTCAATAATTCTGAGGAGACAACTCTGTTGAATCCAATTTGGAATTAAGTGAAGGCGGTGAATATTTATGCAAGGCACTGTATATTACTGATACGGGAGGCGTGATTAATCTCGAGTTATTCATCAAAACTGCAGCAGTTTTGTAGAACTATTAATCGTCAAGGTCATGTGTTGACAGAAGGGACGCCACTAGGATGCGACAACTGCATAAACATGGAGGAAATTCACACCATCGTATGAAGTCGTGTTAAAAAAAATGCAAAGAAAAAAAATGTTCACACAAATGTATTAATCATTTAGATTTATGGCCCTAAAGGTGTAATGACCACTTCTTGCTGAAATATTCAAAACAAATGCACATTTGCAATATTGCTCCAGCCACCGGCCCTTTGCTGTCTCACATCTGCCATTGTCTGTACACCTCTCTGTGGTTCTCTTGTGTGGTGTCATGCATGCAGTACAAAATGGTAAAAACTGAATTCCTCCTTGAAGTTGAGCATTTGTATTTGATTACATATGTGGCATCCACCTATTGTAGTTTTCTTGATATTCAGCCCAGGTTGAAGATTCTCTAAGTCCTTCAAAGCCAAACTGTAAACTTTATTATTACTGTATTTTCCGCACAATAAGACGCTTTGGAGTAAAAGGAGCACCTTCAATGAATGGCCTATTTTAAAACTTTTTTCAGATATATGACGCACTGCATTATAAGGCACATAGAATAGAAGCTGCAATAGTGGCTGTGGTTGTCCTATGCATCCACCAGATGGAGCTACGCTAAGGGAATACACTACAATACAGCTTTATTTATACAGAGCATTTCCAACCACTGCAGCTGGAACAAAACCATGAGAACTGGTCACAAACATGGACATAAAACATATCAATACAAATGGCATTGCAAAACAAGAAATGAAAGACAATAGTGATGAAGACAATTGATTCAACAAAAAGGCACACCAAGCTTGCGGGTTCACATTCACAAGGGGCTAAATGTCCTTTCAAGTCCTGCTTGTCTCCTTCTTCCTTCGTTTAGGAAGTAGTTAGCCCCTTAAAGTTAGGATGTCCCTTAAAGGCTGCACAGAGCTCAGAAAGTAGTTTTCTGTTTGAGTGTGTGTTGGCGAATGCACACGTCAATTAGTGTCAGACAGAACCCTTTTATGTTATAAATGGCTCCTGCTAATAATCACCACTAGATGGCATCGGAACACTGACAGGAAAACAACTCAATGGGGACTATAACAGACTGTAACTAACGCCATATCAATGGCGGATGCTGGTCTGTCAAGGAGGGGAAGCTCAATTTCGGCCTACATCATAAAATGTGTCCTTTTTTTTTATACGTGAATTCTACTCTCCATTCCTTTTCAAGAAAATAATCTGTGACCCTGTCATACCAACAAGGCGTCTTTTCCTGGGTCTTAACTGTGGTGATATAAGTCAGTCTGCGAACACAAGAAACTACAATAAAACACACCAGAAATAAAATATTAATCTGTCGCTCGTCGTTTTCAACAAAGAGAGTGTCGCTAAGATTCATCGAATAAGTCTCCAGTTCAACTCAGAACAGAATGAGAATTGAAAAATGCTCCCACGGACCCCAAAAGATCGGTGATTGGCTCATTTCGCTGTCAATCTAAAAGAGATTCTGCCTCAGACAGATCATCCAATCATCATTCAGAAAAGCTCAGCGTCCGGGCCAGCCCATAAACGCCCACTGTCCATAGACTCCCAGAGACGCTGAGCGTCCGATGGGCGGGACAAAACCAGCATTTATCCAAACTCGTCTCGTTTCAATGCATTGGGACAACCTACCCTGAACTCTCTCGACACCCAGCGTCCGCGCTGGAGACGCTCAGCGTCCACACAGTTTAAAGCACCGTGAAGCTGCGGGAATGAATGAGAAGAGAGTCGCGTCGTAACTAAAAAGCTGATTCAGAACAAAATTTGAGCGAGTTGTAGCACATATTTAGTCAATGACATGTACACACCATTGTATGTACACACATATATTTGATCACTTGTCTTTTGACATTTTAGGGGAAGCTGAGCGTCCCTTGCAGTCTTAGAGCAATCGCCTCTGCGCCATATATAAGGCGCATGGGATTATGGGCGCACTGTCGGGTTTTGGGAAAATTTAATGCTTTTAGGTACGCCTTATGGTGCGGAAAATACGGTACTCTTATGTATTGCACACTATACCTGATGTTTTTTCTGTTATTGCTGGATTTGAATGGATAAAGACAACATACTAAGCATAGAAACACAATCGTTTATTTTTTTCAACTCTCATTCCGCTACAGATGTTAATGAGTGTGAGCTGCTCAGTAGTGTCTGTGGAGAAGCTCAGTGTGTGAACATAGATGGTTCCTTCGTCTGCACGTGTCCCAGCGGCCAAGAGTATAACGTCATGGTCGCCAGATGTGAGCCCGTTCCCACAGGTGAGGAATTTTTGGTCTTGTAAATGAAGTACCTCCTGAAGTACTGTACTGGAAATGTCTTCGTCAAGATGAACTTGGAACGTGAATGAGCATCATTTGTAATCTGAGGCGACATCAGGTGGCTGAAGGCGAGCTCAGCAGGAGTCAGGGAAACACAACCATTTACATTCCACACCTGCTGCTAACCAATTTGAATAATTCAGTGCATTTTGGGATGTGCAAGTAAGCCAGTTTTCCCTCCCATTTTTCCCGGAATCTCACTAAACATTGAAATCTTTACTATATGCCAGCCATTGACCTCATTTTCACTCTTCCAATGCCAAGAACATCATCGAAAGTGGTTGTATAGAAAATGCTCATAAGGCCTCAGTTTTTGAGGTTAATAGTGTCAAATGGATGTGCACTTGTGGTCATCTGTTTCTTCACTTTGCACGAATGACATGAATCACAACATTTAAGACTTTCCGCCGCAACGCATCTCTTCTGCTGTGTCTTCACCTTCCAGTGTCATCAGTCGAGCGAAAAGAATGCTACTTCCATCTGAATGATGAAAACTTGTGTGAGAGTGTGCTTACAAGCCATGTCACCCTGCAAGAGTGCTGCTGCACACTGGGAGCCGGCTGGGGTGACAACTGTGAGGTTTACCCTTGTCCTGTCAATGGCACAGGTAAGTTTTTTGGCCTGGAAATGATAATACAACATAGAGTACCAGTTGCATAAAAATCCGACTTGAAAATGATGTTATGAACTGAATCGAATTTGTGGGAACTGCAAGGGTCGTATCAGATGCATACTGAAGCGTTGTTATTACGTTGTTGCATATTTCCGATTACTTCATTTATTTAGTTATTTTGCGAATGTCGCTGCATCTGCCCTTTGTCTGTTCAGCATTTCTTCTTACCTAAACCGAAAGTGATGCTCAGTTTACAGGATAATGGTGAAGATTTTTCAAGGGGAAGCATTTGCATAAAATAATTTACAAATACAAATAGAAAATGATCTCAAAAATGTTACGTTTTGTTGACACATCATTTTTTTTCATGTCTTTTTAAGGTCCCCTTGGTGGTCTTTATGATTCTAGATTAGCATGATAATCTATTAATTGATCAAATTCTGTCAATTGCGTGGAATTGATTGTTGATGAAAACTGAGTGCATGACTTGGCTGCTCGTGGCAGTGGTGCTGTTGATTCAGACTCATCAAGTTTGTGGCCTGCAGAATAACAATATGAAGCCAACTATGGCCTGCATCCATGCAGGCTGCTCTGATGTCACAACTGCTTGCTCCAGCATGATTCTGCTCAATAGGACACTTCCATGGAAACAGAAAACATAGATATTGAAGGTTACAAAAAAAAGGTGTTAAATGAAAGTTGAGGTGCCTCATTATTTATTGATCATGTAAAATATATTCACTTTACAGTCCAGTATTTCTCATTTTCTTCCATAAATCCATATTATTAAGGCTGCACGACACTGGAAAAATATGCAGTATGGGTGTTGAGTCCCGCAATATCGATAGTATTGCGCTATTTAACCCATTCATGCACCCTGCAACCCGTTCACATGATAAGCTGTCCACTGTAGTAACCACTCTGCCTGAAAGTGTTAACATATACCGAAAGAAATTGCATCTTAATTATGATTATGATGATGTTTCTGATGATGATGATTATCAAACGAAAGATTTATTTTTTCATGAGAAAATATAAGCAGGCTCAATGCATTCTTATCTAATCAAGTCTTTTTTTTTGTGTGTGTGTAAGTAATGCCCCAAGATAATGTTCTCCAATTGGATGGCAATGTGCATTTAAGGTTTGGTCTGATTGCTCATGGTCAGATCACAGCATACATTTCCAGATGAATTTTTTCGCACGTCTTTGCGATACGCCATTTTGCACATGCTATTATCGCGATGATGATATATTTGCGCGATGTTATGCTTGATCAGTTGGAAAGCAGCAAAACAGTGCAGGACTGATTAAATGCAGCCGGTTGTGACATCTGTCCATTCTAAAAACTGATCTTCATACTGGCAAGCTAGTGGTCAGCACTTGGAGTACAGCAGAAAAGCAGTTTGCTAGCTATTGTGTTGAGCACGCTGTAGTCACAGAGCTAGCAAACTTGAATATTGGGTGACACTTGTTTGAGCTTTGTCTCACTGATACGATTTGAAAAAGTGCCAAAAATCATTCCAGATATTGAGACATTATATTTCGCACTCGAATTCCATGAACTGAGCTTTTCAAGCAGCGGATTTTTTTTTTTTTTTTTTTTTTTTGCCGAATTAATATCCAAATCCCTGCCTCATTTCAGACCAGTTCAACCAGATGTGTCCGTCTGGAAAAGGATTTATCCCAAGTGGAGATTTGCCTTATGAAGTCCCGACAGCTGAGAGCTACAAAAGTAAGCTAAGAAAACAAATCCTATCGCTTGGGGTGTGACATTTCATGAAAAAAATTTGTCAGTGTCGTAATTACAATTCTTTGACCTTGTACGTTGTGTGCAGCTGCGTGCCGAACATTTTCTGAAACGACTGTAAGCTCAAATTGCACATCGTGACTATTGACATGCCTTTTTCAGATGCAGACGAGTGCATGCTGTTCGGTCAGGAGGTGTGCAAAGGAGGCTTCTGTCAGGACACGGTGGGCAGCTACGAGTGTTACTGCAAGACGGGACAAGACTACGACCCTGCCAAACTGGAGTGCAGAGGTGTGCTTTCACCCATATACTGGATAAAATTTTCTGTCAAATAATTTAACAGCTGTGATGCAGGCGAAGATGTGGGTTCAGATATCAGCCCTGACCTTTCTGTGTGAATTGGGTTTGAATTGTGTTCTCATTTGCGTGGGCTTTCCATGCATTTTTTTGGTCAACCAAAGAATCGAAAATGCCCATTGGTGTGAGTGCGAAAGAAAGATCATTTGCCTCCACCTCTCACCCAAAGTCAACTGGATAAACTCCAGCTCCTGGATAAGCCATAGAAAATGGACAGATAGATCGTTAGTGTCACACCAAAGGATTTTTTTTTCATTCTAGTGTTGAGTGTTTTACCACAAAGTAATCCACGTTTTGTTTTATCTCTAATTCTTTTCTGCTAGACATAAATGAGTGCCTTGATGAGTCGGTGTGTGTTGGCGCTCAGTGTTTGAACACCGAAGGGTCATACATTTGTTTCTGTAATCACCCTATGGTGTTGGATCCCAACAGTAACAGCTGCATCTTTGTTCCTGATGTAGCAGGTAAGATTTACGTTTTTGCTCTACTAAAGCTAGACGAACAAACTAGAACATGATTTTCGCACATATTTTGGATCGATGTTTAACCCTTTCAGGGACAGCGGTTACTACAGTGGACATCTTATCATGTTATCAGGTCACAGGGTGCATGAAAAAGTTAAAAGAAGTGTGTGTGTGTGTGTGTGTGTGTGTGTGTGTGTGTGTGTGTGTGTGTGTGTGTGTGTGTCCGTCCCTGCCCCCAGACCAACATGAGGTGGGGCAGATGGACTTCCAAGGTATCTGCTGGCAGAAGGTGACAGAATCCATGACATGTACTCTGCCGGTGGGTCACGACAGGAAGACAACATTCACAGAGTGCTGCTGTCTCTTTGGAGAGGCATGGGGAATGGACTGTGCCTTATGCCCGCCCAAAAACACAGGTACACTATGCCGTATAATAAACAGGACACTGTTACTGTTACAGTATGTCGTACCAGGTTGAATCTGCCACACGATCTGGGATTTTTTATTTGACTGCAAATGACAAAACCGGGCCGAGAAAGTGGCTTTTGGACATTGGCTTTTGCAGCAGTAATCTGCTGTAAGCGCTCCTAATTTGCGATCGAGCGACTCCCTCCCACACAATGCTCCTGTTGTCCTCTCAGCTGCTGGCACTCGTTGATCTTCATTTGCACCTTGTCCAATACTCTGGCTGGTAAATGGAGAGGTGATTGTTTCAAATTTGCTCTGCTCTTTTGAGTTTTCATCAAGTGCACCCAAGAACTTTTTATACCTCATCAGCAGTCCAGTCTTAATTTCTTGCCTTAATGTGTTTCTCCTTTGTGATACGACCCTGCAGCTTGTATGGTTGTAGTTCCAGAGAAGCATCTTGTGCACCCATGATCTCTGTGCTGTACTTCAGGCCACTATCCCATACCTTATTTAAATTAATTACCGATTCCTTCATTATAACCACTTGCTCTGTCGATCAGTTTACAGACTTAGTCCTCCACAAGATTTCTTCTTCCTCTTTGGGTTTTCATCTGTTGAGTCTCATGGGACCATGATGCATCGTGACGAGTATTAGTATCATCCATGTCCTCCTGTAATCATTTTATTATTGCCACTGGGTATTGTTCAGTTATGTTCATGGCCGGGTGGCACGGTGGTCGACTGGTTAGCATAACCGGCATCACAGTGCAGGGGTGAGGGGTTCGAATCTGGCCTTCCCCCTTCCCGTGTGGAGTTTGCATATTCTCCCTGTGCCTGTGTGGGTTTTCTCCAGGTACTCTGGCTTCCACTTACACTCGTGGTAGGTTAATGGAACACTCTCAATTGTCCGTAGGTGTGATTGTGAGTGTAAATAATAGGTTGTCTATGTGTGCCCTGCATTTGGCTGGCAACCAGTTCAGGGTGTACCCCGCCTATTGCCCACAGATGGCTGGGATAGGCTCCAGCACAGCCGCAACCCTGGGGCAGCGTTTCCATTTGAAATAAACTGGTGGTTTCTTAACTCCGGCATCGTCTGGCCTGCATGGACCGGCCATGAGGTCTTTTAGCAGATTTGGATTGCGTACCACAGTCGGTCTCTTCTTACATATAGATGAGTGGTGTTGTTCAGCTGTTTTGATCCAGACTTAGTGTGGATAGATGTGATTAGCTGCATGAACAACCTCGGGCTGCATTGCTTTGTTTTTAACAGATTTTACATTTTAAAAGTTTTTATAAGTTCATTGAGTTACCTGGCTTTTAATCAAGGTTTTTTTTTTTTTAAGTCCTATGCTAGTTTGAATGGCACTGGACTTTGACTGTTAACCAATATTGGTAGCTAATGGAGCCTTTGGTTCGAGTTCAGTGCTATTCTTGGTTGAGTTTGGTTGTCTTGGTAATGTATTAGGCTCGCAATGTCTTTTTGCTTATTTTTGCCAAGTACTGTAGTGTTTTTTTCCCCGAAAATATCCTAAACTTTTTTTCTGTTTTTTTCTTTTTGCTGTCTTAGCTGATTATGCGTCCATGTGTAACCTTGCCGGGCGGCATCCTTACGGCCACGATGCTCTTGTCGCTGGTCCAGTGGATGAATATGAAGTGAGCCCGGACTATTCACCATCACCTGAGGAGCATCCCGCTTTGCCGTTTTATGACAATGAGGAATGTAAGTACCTGTATTTCTATTTGCAAGAAATTTTTCACAACAAGGGGTTTTTCACTGCAGCAAATTTGATCTCAGATGTAGGCACACACACACACACACACACACACACACACACACACACACACACACACACACACACACACACCCACCTCCATGTAAAGACCTCCAAACACCCCATTCACTTTCACTTACATCAATTTCTTGGATAATGTCTTTTATTTTGCTTCCTCCGTCTTTCATTTTGATCACTTTTACCCTCTCTTCCAGCGTCAGAGCTCTTCTTGCCTTAGCTGCTTGACATCCAAAGGTCCGTTTTGTAGCCATTTTAGCAATGCAACGTTCTTGCTGCGTCTGAAACTAACAATAACAAATACTTCCTGGACTACTGTGCATGTGTAAACCAGTGTGGTGGTTGCTGTTGCCGTTTCCGAACGAAGCAGTAGAGGTCGCTATTGGATTAGACTTCGTTGTAGTGAATCTCGTCGCGAGGCAAGAGCAGAGAAAAAGATTTTGTATAACGCAACAGGGTTGTTTTTCGTTGTATGGGGGGGCAGGAGAGTGGGAATGGTGTTAATGCATGAAGATTTTTTCACACTAGGGGGTATTTTCGCCCATGTAGGTTTCATTGTAGAGGAGTTTCACTGTACATATAGCTTTCACAATAGTTGAACTGATGAATTTTGGAAAACAAGGTCCATTGATTGGAATTTTGTAGTTACGTGGAAGCTGTAATGACCCAATTATAATTGAAGAAAATTGTCTTTTGCAATAAATGTATTTATTCTTAACTGAATTACTTCAAACATGAGTGAGTTAGAGGTACTAACAACAATGTTCTGCTCTTTTCACACCTGTAGCCAAATATCCATCTATTTTCTAATCCGCTTCTTCTCACAAGGGTCACGGGGTGTGCTCGAGCCTATCCCAGCTGTCTTTGGGCAGTAGGCGGGGGACACACTGAACTGGTTGCCAGTCAAGCGCAGGGCACACATAGACGAACGACCATTCGCACACATACACAATCACACCTAGGGACAATTTCGAGCGTTCCATTAACCTGCCATGCATGTTTTTGGAATGTGGGAGGAAACCGGAGTGCCCAGAGAAAACCCACGCAAGCACGGGGAGAACGTGCAAACTCCACAAAGGAAAGCTGGGGCTTGTAATCGAAACCTGCACCTCTGCACAGTGAGGTGGACGTGCTAACCAGTAGACCATGGGCTGCCCTGTCGCCAAATATGATGACGTTTACATTTTCAAGAGGAGGGAGGCTACAGGACAGGCTACAGTCGAAATTGGCGAGATTTGTCATTTTGGAAAAACAGTTGTTCAAGTGCACACTCAAAGTCACTAAATTGGCAACACCATGTAAACCGCATTGTCACTATTCCTCCGACTGGCAGGTTAGCCAAACTGCATCAATCACTCACATTGGCAAACTACAGGCACATGTTGGTGGAAACATTCAACTTTGGACATTCTGCTGTACAGGGTCCTCAATTTACTCATTAAATGTCAACAGGATTGTCAGTGTTGATTTAAAAAGGTATTCAGATACAGTAACTAGTTCCATGTTCAAAATGTACTGTAGTTCGCAATGTAATCCAGGTTCCATTGATTACGTTGAACTACCTTTGGATTACTCCAATATGAAAAAAGAACAAAACAAATTACGTGTGTGTGTGTGTGTGTGTATATATATATATATATATATATATATATATATATATATATATATATACACACACATAAACACACACACATTTCCCCCCTGTGTTCTGGATGTCCAAGAAGCATGATTTTGGAATATAGGAGGATGCCGGAGCATCCAAAGTATGAATCCAAACATAAGAATTGTGAGGCAGACGCGGTAACCACTTGTTTACCGTGCTGCTGCAGATAGATAGATGACTTTATCCCATGAGGGAAATTGCGATAGATGTTGTTTGGTTTTTTTTTTTTTTTAGTTTCATAAAGTTTTTCATACCTTGCCACATGAACAGTGTTTGGTATAACTTGTGACATGGAAAAACAGGACAAATTAATCTTCTGAAGACAAACTTAGCAGTTAATTTAATGCCCCGCACCTGTCTCACACATGCACACAAATAATCACACATTTTAATAACTGTACAATAACTCTGCATCTGACCGTTATTTCTGAAACTGTCATTGATTACAGTTATCCTGATATACATAATATACCGTAAATTCCGGGCTACAGACCGCACCTGATTAAGAGCCGCATGCTCAGATTTATGAAGAAAAATCAATTTTGTCATTATATGCGCCGCACCATACTATAAACCGCTGGCCAATGAGTAGACGGGGGTTTGATTCTGCGTCCCTGCGGCCTGGAGCGCCTCCGGGTGAGGCCGCAGACACGGTCCCCCGCTGAACCCCCGCAGAAAAAATTTCTTAAGGTTAAAATAATCTCCATATTTTTATGAGCATGATAAATGCATTTGTACAACGAAATTACGCTGAAACACATAATAAGAGGCCAGACAAAGAGAGATCTTGATGCGCATTTGCGTAATTACGAGGAGAAATACTGCAGCCCACTAGGCTTTAAATAGAATAATGCAAATCATATAAATGGGAAAAGATATATGAAATTATTTCTATAGTCAGCCGCTTAAAAATGATCATCGGTGGCAGCTTTAGGCCAGATGCTGCGCAGCTCAAAACACAGGTACAATGTGTTCTCTCGTGGCCGCTTGTTTTTAGTATGACGGAGGAGTCACCTTTTTTATTTCCAGTCCGAGTGAGAGGCAAATCAAATGTGCATGGGTCTTTTTGGTTGTCTTTTTACACTGGCTCAGTTCTTCTTGCCGGAGCCTCCACCTTCGCACCATCGACTCGTCTATGCCAAGATTACGGGCAGCAGCTCGATTTCCTTCTTTAACTGCCAGAGTGATCGCTTTTAGTTTAAAAGCTGCATCATATGCTTTTCGTCTGGTATTCTCCATGTTGATCAGGGTTAGAAGAAAGACTGAAATAAGGAAGTTGTGATTACCGGTAATCATACAATTTCATTGGACCCCTGTGTACTACTCATTCATTTTATTGGTCGACTGTTGCCAGGTAACACATTTTTCCCCGCTCCGGCGAGAAGAGTGGAAGTTGTGATTAGTCATACAATCTCATTGGACCTCAGTGAACTACTCATTCATTTTATTGGTCCATGTTTTTCCCACGATGGAAAAAAAATCATTAAAAAGCCACTTCATCTTACACGCCACAGTGTTGAAAGTGTGGAAAAAAAGTAGTGTCTTGTAATCCGGAATTTACGGTATGTATATATCATGAATACATGTACTGATATACAGTCATGTACTGTATATTCAGTTACTCCCAAGTCTGATTGAAACAATGTTCAGGTGAAAAGAATCAACCTTCTATTTGGGCTCCAGAACAGGGAGGTTTGCCTCCACCTTGTTGTGGAACAGAATGTGACTTGTGTAACTTTTCTTATTACACACACACACACACACACACACACACACACACACAGAGCCATCTTTTGTGTGACTCGATCCTAGTTTTATCTGAGTGTTTCCACTAAACAGTTAATGAATGAAAAAGGGGCACACTGACCGGCCAGCTTTCCTCACTGACCACAAATGTCACCCAAAGTTGTTCTTCAGTGCTTTGCTGCCATCTTGTGTGAGTAATGTTGCAGTTTGCCCCTTCTAACAGGATCCTGACATTGCGCATCAGTATTATGGGGTTACAGAGTGGGAGGAATATGTTACAAAGTGGTCCGATGTTCATCTTTATGTAGTGGAGAAACCTACTGTTTTCACTGCTCGGGCAATTGTCAACAGAAAGGAGAATTACATCTTCACAGCTACCTACTTGCATGGCAAAGTGAGTCATGTAGACCAGGGGTCCCCAACCTTTTTTGCCCCACGGACCGGTTTATGTCAGACAATATTTTCAGGGACCGGCATTTAAGGTGTGGCGGAAATAATACAACAAAATAATATGGTATGAGCTGCATGGAAACTGTGGTGTTTTCGAAATATCATAATAAACACAAGGAGCGTCTAATCTGGCCGCAACACTCTCTCTGATCGCAATGGTAATGTTTAATGCCTTCAAAATACGATACAACGCAAATTCAAAGTGCATGAAAATGACGACTCACCACAGCCCCGAGCTTGATTTTCTGCAACCAGACGGTCCCATCTCGGGGTAATAGGAGACAATGACACCTCAAGTGTGTGTTTTATGTCCAGTCTACTTCGTAATTTTGTTTTAGTCGCCGTTGCTGCAGAAAACCCCCTCCTCACACAGGTAGCATGTGGGAAATAGAAACAGTGCTACTGTGGCGATCTCAGAATATTCAGCCATAACTTTAATCCAGTTGTCTCGAACGTACTTTTAACGCCGCCGTCATTTGCGCTCTCCAGCAGTTTTATTACTCATTTTGCGAGCTCTATAAATAAAACGGAATTAAGGCAAGTTCTTTCTGTTCGGCCCGGTACCAAATGCCCTGCGGACCGGTACCGGTCCGCGGACCGGCGGTTGGGGACCCCTGATGTAGACGGCTTGTCTTCTATTTTTTTTTTTTTTTTTAATTTATGCTTGTTAAATAAAGAGAACTGGGAGTCGCATCAAATTGTTATGATGATGATCTCGTGAGACCGCAATGTCGGGCTACTTTTCAGTTGCTGAGGTGTTCTAGGATGCCCATTTAAAACGGTTAAGGTAAACATCACATACAAGACTCAACAGCTTAACTTACATGGAGCTAGTGTGCACCAAAGTTCATTGCTGAATGAGTTAGCTACCAGTTACGAGCTAGCACTAGTAGCAAACACCTTGCCATTATTTCTAATTTAATCAAGTATTGTAATTACAAACATTATTGATCTGCCAAGTATAATCAAATAACCCTTCTAAATAATAAATACGACGTTGGCGAACTCACAACCGTACATTGTATATATCGTGCAATTGACTGATGACCCGTCCAGGGTGTACAGTCTCTCTCCATCTCACCCGTGACCTTTACGAGGACAAGCGGTCTTGATAATGGATGAATGACTCAACTGTATTTATAGAGCACTTTAAAACAACCACCTTCCATCCCCTCTGAGCCGCCGCATAGTTCTTGGTACCTCTAATAATGTCTGGTCCGCAGACCTGAGGCGCCGGGTAGGTGTGTAGGGCGCAGGAGCTCAGAGAGGTAAGGTGGAGCGAAGCCATTTTGAGATTTGAAAACAAATAATAGGATCTTAAAAAGAACTCTAAAATGTCTAGGGAGCCAGTGAAGGGATGCCAGAGTAGGAGTTATCTGTTCCCTCTTACAAGTACCAGTCAAGAGGCAAGCAGCAGCATTGTGGACCAACTGGAGATGCTGATTGGAGGATTGGCTGACTTCAAAGTAAAGTGCATTATAGTAATCCAGCCGGGATTACTGTTGGTGGTACATACACTGCAAAACCATAGGAACACAAAGTTTTGTTAGACATGATCAAGTTTTGAAATTTGAGTTTACTAAGACATGAAGATGACAGATTCATTTTCTGTTTTGGTCCAGACTAAGAACCAAATTACCGGCATCCTTCACGACATTCATTTCAAAAATGCAAACTTTGTCATCATTAATTTGACAGACCCATTCAAGGCATTCGAGGGCTTGCGAGCAGAGGAGTGCGGCATATTGAATGGCTGCGAAAACGGTCGATGTGTTCGAGTCCAAGAGGGTTATACCTGTGAATGCTTTGATGGCTACACGTTGGACCCGCCTCGCATGGCCTGCATCGGTAAGAGCCAAGTCCATATGCAACGCACGCACAGGGCACAATGTCGTTCCGCTGAAATGACTTCATATTATTACTGACGTGGCTCTCTTTTGTCTATCCCCCAGATGTAAACGAATGTTCGGAACTCAACGATCGCATGTCGCTGTGTAAAAATGCAAGATGCATCAACACAGTGGGTTCCTACCGGTGTGTATGCCTGCCAGGCTTCACTCCCTCTGAAAAACCAAACTATTGTTTGGAGACAGTGACACGCCAAACATCGGCACACACACAGTGAGTGTGAATTGACTGGACTGGGCCATAAGAGACTGAAACACACACACACACACACACACACACACACACACACACACACACACACACACACACACACACACACACACACACATACATACGTACACATCTCCCGAAAGAGCATTTTTGAGAAGAGCAGCTTCAAAAAAAGTTCTCAGATTCAATCAGCAACATGAGTGAAATCTTCCTGGTTTGGTTTCTAGCAAATTTGCCCAAATTGCAAAACACTTGAAACATATCTGAACATTGCACTCATATGAGTCTCATTTTCTTTCTGCATTCCCCATCTGTTCACTGTGAGTGTGATGACTGACTTCTTCTATTTAATAGATTTGAAATATATATATATGACATTTTTAATACTTAATGTGGGTGTTTTTGAATAAACTAAAATGTATGATCTCATAGGTGGTATGTTAATTTGACTATAAATATTACATTGCCTTCACCTCGTTTGTCATGTCATTTCAAGAAATGTTCTTTACACAGAGTGTTACTTCAAAAGCTGAACCCCAAATTTTTCATGGGTCACCCTGCCACCAACATTAAATGTATGTTAACCATACCATGGACCCCTAAGGAAAATGTAGTCTTCGATTACCTAACAGGCACAGTTTTTAAATGTGGGAGGCAACTGGAGTACCTGGAGAAAACCCACATAACCATAGAGAGAACTTGCAAACTCCCCAAAGGAATGGCCAGGGCCAAGAATCGCACCACTCCAATCCTGGAATGCCGAGGCAAATGTGTTCACCGCTTGTCAATCATGCACATGCTAACATCAGCTGATAGTTTTGACTGCCATTGAACTTGCCTTTGAGCTCCAACAGGAAGCACGAACGAGGGTTGGAAAGTTTTCCAATTTGAATGTAAAAGTAATTATTTGACCCTGTAATGTCAAAAGGTCAAATGACAATGACACCCCTTTGCAGATCGATAGTTATTTTGCTCATGTGCCTTCTTCACATGATGCAGTGGTAACTCGAAAATGGCTTTTTTTTTTTTTTTTTTACTTCAAAGCTTAGCCTGTTTCTTATGTTCCTACAGAGTTGATGCCCTCGGAACACGCGTTTGCTTTTTTTGCTTTCATATCGAAGAGAACATTCGACAAATGCACTTTTTCATGTACAGCAAAAGCCCGTTCACATAGTCTGCATGCAACGCCCAAGATGAAATCGTAAATTATATGTACCGTGTTGTGAAGAATATTAACACAGTTGTATGAAATGTATGTTTTCTTTTCGTCAGGTGTTATTAAAATGACGTCCGCGTGTGTTCAAAGGCCATATTCACATTTCGACAAACTGCGAAAACCTGATTATTTTGTCCACCTAGTACAAGTGAATATGGTTATTTAAATTCTTTTAAGAGGTCAAGTGTCTGCTTGTCCATTTAATTCAAACTGGTTTCTTCAAAACATCACATTGAAGCAATGCAGGCTGGTAATTTTTGACGAACAGTTAAATATAAAGGTGATTGGTTTGGGTGTCTCTTGACATTGTAAATCCATCCATCCATTTTTATGGTCCGCTTATCCTCACAAGGGTCGCGGGGTGTGCTGGAGCCTATCCCAGCTGTCTTTGGGCAGTAGGCGGGGGACACCCTGAACCGGTTGCCAGCCAATCGCAGGCCACACAAAGATGAACAACCATCTGCGCTAGAAAATTTAGAGTGTTCCATTTACCTGCCATGCATGTTTTTGGAATGTGGAAGGAAACCGGAGTACCCGGAGAAAACCCACGCAGACACGGGGATAACATGCAAGCTCCACACAGGAAGGCCGGTGCTGGAATTGAACCCGGCACCTCTGCACTGTGAGGCAGACATGCTAACCAGTTGACCTCCGTGCTGCCCCAAATGAACAATGTTTGCTTATTTCATTTAGTATAGTGTCGGCCAAATGATTTAAAAAAATGTGTTAAAAATTGCTTTTTCTTGAGTGGCTCATGCACACATGAATACTACCATGGCATTATGGGTAAATGCTACATTTGTAGCATTTAGCCAACGAGTATGTTTGAATGTGTTTGTGAATGCATTCAAAGTATTTTTCATTCAAAATATTTCTACTCCACATTGACAGGTCCACACTTGTGTAATTTTGGTATGCACAGTGCCATGAAAAAGTATTTGCCCCCTTTCCTGATTTCTGCGAAGAAGAATGGGCCAAAATTCTTCACAGCGATGTGAAAGACTCATCACCAATTATCGCAAACACTTGATATCAGTTATTGTTGCCAAGGGTGGCACAGCCTATTAGTAGGTTCAGGGGGCAATTACTTTTTAACATAGAGACAGGTAGTTTTTGAAATTTTTTTTGTGCCTTAACAAATTAAACTGGCACTTAGAAAGTGCATTTTTTATTTCCTTGGGTTGTTTCTGTGTGATATTTTTTTGTGATGAATTGAAACATTTGTATTTGATAAATATGCAAAGAATACGGACATCAGGAAGGGGGAAAATACTTTTTCACAACATTGTAGGTGGTTAGATTTTTTTAATATACCAGTATTAGGTAACTTGTTATGATTTCTCTTTTGGACTGGTGTGATTCTGGTATAGCCACCCTCTTAATGTATGATGTTATTCACTGTGATCTAAGCAAGGCTCAGGGACTTGTGAATGCTCAGATGCGTGGAAAATTGGAGGGAACACTGTCCTGCGTGGTGTCATTTTTCATCCTTCATGTCACCTTTAAAAAAATTATAACTCTATTCTCATTACCCATTACCCCTTATTTTCAGTCACTAGCCCCCACAGCCGATTTTGTCCAGCGTCTAACCTTTGTTTCCCAGTAAATGGACAATCTATTAATAGATGCAAAGTGTGAGAGACGGCGGGTAGGAAGAGAGAGAGAGTGCACGAGGAAGTTACTCTACGGAGTTCACCTCTTCGTGGAATACTATTTTGTGACTCTGTGAGGTCGGACAACTGAAGATTATGGGACGGATAGCGGCTTGCGTGGCTCACTGAAAGGTAAGTCGAGCCGGCCTCTGTCATGCTGTAGTTGTTTTACAATGAAAATTCTCAGAGGACCACATCATGTTCAGTTTACTGATCTCTTACTGTGGTATCAATAGAAGGCTCGTAGCCATGGTCGAAAAGACGCGTGAATATTTGCAATATGGATTTTCAAGGCTATGTTCCAGTTACATGTCATTTAAAAATCCCAATTGTGTCATACAGTATCAGCTAGTTTTAGAGCTGCTTGTGTTAGGGTGATCACCACAGCAATTGTTGGTCTTCTGAAGATATGCTAAAATCCATATCGTCATCCTGAAAATAATGGCCTCAGTCATATTTTGACCCCCACACCCAACTGTATTTGATTTTTGATTTTTTAATGTAAGAAGTTTTTTTGTTTTTGCCTTCCACACATCCTCAAGATGCTGGCCATCTCTGCTAAAAGCGTTCTTAGATCATGCAATTCCACCCCATGCAATGATATTATTCATAAATATCCCTGGAGAACCCAAAGAACCATTTTCTTCTTTGGAAAATGATGAATTAATCCTAATTTAGGATTTGGGCCAAATTTGACCCTTTGGGATTTAAGGGAAGCATTTAAGTAGCAGAATTTATAGGGGCCAAATTTGACCCCGTGGGTTCTCCAGGGATATGATGTACCGGTAATCAATACGTGGTTCAGTTTTTCATATTTTCTCACCTAAAAAAAAGGAGTTAGGCCATTATGTTAGGAAAATGATGGTGTACTGTACTGTACTCTTGGTCAAATAGACTTGGTTTTGTGAAAAGTGCAGGCAAGTGAACGGAGCAAATGTGGCCAAAAGCAATCATTAGTTGCCTAATCATTGCTTCCCGGAGCCCTTTTAACAGGACAATCATTTCCTGTACCTACTTTACAAACTACTTTACAAAGTGTTCCTGGCCACTGTAGACAATATTTTGTTACAAGTTGTTGTGTAGATTTTCCATTGCATTTCTGAATACCCTCGAATAGAACTATTCAACTATTCATCCATCCATTTTCTATATCACTTGACCTCACTAGGGTCATGGGAGCCAATCCCAGCTGCCCTTGAGCGAGAGGTGGAGTACACCCTGAACTGGTCGCCAGCCTGCCACAGAACAAATAAGCATTCACGCACGCATCGAAAATTAGGAGTCACCAAATAACCTTACGTGCCATTTTTGAAATCTGACAGGAAAATTCCACACAGCAGGGCCTGAGATGAGATTCAAAACCCTGAAGCTCTTGACCGTGAAGCTAGCCGCTATGTCGCAGTGTAGCCGTGATTGAGAACAATCAACAACATTTCTCTCCATTTGATCAGTAATTAGTATGAGTAGAATGCCTGCATTCACACACATGCACGCACTAACCCCAGAGCACCAATCTCCCTGAACCCCTTTTGAAACCGTGAGACTTTGGGATTTAAGGGAAGCATTTAAGTAGCAGAATTTATAGGGGCCAAATTTGACCCCGTGGGTTCTCCAGGGATATGATGTACCGGTAATCAATACGTGGTTCAGTTTTTCATATTTTCTCACCTAAAAAAAAGGAGTTAGGCCATTATGTTAGGAAAATGATGGTGTACTGTACTGTACTCTTGGTCAAATAGACTTGGTTTTGTGAAAAGTGCAGGCAAGTGAACGGAGCAAATGTGGCCAAAAGCAATCATTAGTTGCCTAATCATTGCTTCCCGGAGCCCTTTTAACAGGACAATCATTTCCTGTACCTACTTTACAAACTACTTTACAAAGTGTTCCTGGCCACTGTAGACAATATTTTGTTACAAGTTGTTGTGTAGATTTTCCATTGCATTTCTGAATACCCTCGAATAGAACTATTCAACTATTCATCCATCCATTTTCTATATCACTTGACCTCACTAGGGTCATGGGAGCCAATCCCAGCTGCCCTTGAGCGAGAGGTGGAGTACACCCTGAACTGGTCGCCAGCCTGCCACAGAACAAATAAGCATTCACGCACGCATCGAAAATTAGGAGTCACCAAATAACCTTACGTGCCATTTTTGAAATCTGACAGGAAAATTCCACACAGCAGGGCCTGAGATGAGATTCAAAACCCTGAAGCTCTTGACCGTGAAGCTAGCCGCTATGTCGCAGTGTAGCCGTGATTGAGAACAATCAACAACATTTCTCTCCATTTGATCAGTAATTAGTATGAGTAGAATGCCTGCATTCACACACATGCACGCACTAACCCCAGAGCACCAATCTCCCTGAACCCCTTTTGAAACCGTGAGACAATAAAAGTAGGGCTTGTATTCTTTTTGTCCAGCCAGGCAGCAGGATGTGTGGTCGGTGTATTTTGTTTAGGCAGACATTTTTAGAAGCCCATAGGGACAAAACAATGCAAATTACGTCATTAGAGGGGAATATGGGATGGGCTGACCCTCACACACACGAATCCAGAACAATGGAGACGCACGCACGCGTGCACAAATGCATTCTATGACCACTCCGTTTGGGAAGTGGGCAGAATAACAAACACGATAGGGGAATGAGTCACTCAAAAATGTTTCACTCGTTTGGAACTATGACTCTCGTGTTGCTTGTTAAATCAGCCTGAATTTTACTGGGCTACAATAGTCGACCGCATGAGCAAATCCACACGCGTATTTTGATTCAAGTTTGGATGTTTCCTGTTTTTCTTTTCTCCTCCACCTTGTGTCGTCCCTATATTTAGCCCCATGCAGGCAAGCCAACTCACGCCGACAGGACAACTAAGTTGGGCAAACAATTGAAGGAAGCCTAAAAACTATTTGGACAAACATGTTACAAACAGGGATCAGTGTGAAGTGAAGCTGTTGTAGCATTGTGTGGCTGAGGAGACAGCTAAAGGACGGATCGATTCATAGACCAAGAACGATAAATGATTAAATTCTAAAGCCTGCAATATTTCCCTTTCAGTGCCAATAACTGGAGACCTCAGCTGGATTTACTGGCTGCCTTGTGGATCAAAAGTTGTGGATACGATTTAAACGGTTCATCCTCACAGAATCGTTAGATAAGGTATGTACAATAAGTTGTCAGCTTTGTGCTTGTTTGATCTTGAGATATAAAATCACTGAATTTTAAAAGGTCATCACTCGTGAAAAATAAGAATTGGAGTGGTAGCAGCAAGACGAGAAAAAAATAAATGCGTCTTTCCACTGTGACTTCAACTTAGTCTTTCTATCCCGCATCTAGAAAGGTGTTGGTAGCTCCTCATATTTGTGTGTACACATAATTTTATCATGTACAGCAGGTGCTTGTGTGAAATAGAGTAAACATGTTTTTGGAGGTAGCAGGTGGGCCCGCAAAATGTTTTATCCGGACATAATTGATCCCTGAATGTGGAACTGGAAGGAGCCAGATGGTGGCACTAGAAGAAGGGTTTCTTCTGGTGCCACCATCTGTTGTTTATGCATCACAATAACTGCACTGATAAAATGTCAACCGGAGGATGGGCTTGTTTCAGGGTTTTTGTGCACGTGTTCATCAAAATCATTGTAAATTAAGCATCTCCCTCCTTTGCTACATTTGAGATATTGCTATTTTTTGGGGGGCGTGGGGGCAAAGAATTCAAGAAATGAGTCATTCTTTATTGAGAGCACAAAATTATTAGTTGTCACCCTAAGTTCACTTTTTTTCTGTCGCAGATTCTGTTCCAAAGAGAACATGAACAGATTTTTACAATTTTTTTCCAAGGATAAACACAATCTGTTCCAAGTTTGATGCTTAGTCTTAGTTCAGTTCAGATTTGGAAGCATTTTTTCACTGCGAAGAAGAGAAGAATGCATTTTTTAAAAAACTCCAGGGTCAAGTGTTGCCACAGGCAAAGGTTTAAGCTGTTGTTGTCTGACTTTCGGTTTTGTCCCTTTTTTAGTAACAGTAGTATTTGTTAGCTTTCATGGTTTGCTTGGGGGAGGACCCACATGTAGGGAAGCAAGGCAGAAAGGCCCTCAAAAAGCATTTATTTTCAAAAACGTAAAAAAAAGGACCACAGGGCACTTTGGGATAATAAAACTGTATTTTCTGCACTTTAAGACGCCTCTAAAAGCATTCAATTTTCCCAAAAGTCGACAGCGCGCCCTATAATCCAATGCGCCTTATATATGGTGTTCCAGTCTCTACATTCCCTAGTGAGGTTTACCTGTTAATGTTCCTATGCCATCTATTGGTGATTATCAGCAATTGTAACCTAAAAGGGATCTACCCGACACTAAGAGACACGTGCATTCGCCAACACACACACTCAAACAGACAACTACTTTCTGAGCTCCGCGCTGCCATTATGATACGAAGATAATACCAAAAACTTAGTTAACTACTGACTAAACGAAGGAAGAAGGAGACAAGCAAGACTTCGAAGGATATTTAGCCCCTTGTGGATGTGAGCCCTTTTGTTGAATCAATTGTCTTCATAACTTTTGTCTTTCATTTCTTGTTTTGTAATGCCATTTGTATTTATATGTTTCCTGTCCGTGTTTGTGACCAGCTCTCAATTGTTACAGCTGCAGCGGTTATGAAGGTTCTATTTCAATAAAGCTGTATTGTATTGTATTCCCTTAAGTGTACCACCATCTGGTGGATTCATAGCACCACCGCAGCCACTATTGCAGCTTCTATTCTATGCGCCTTATAATGCAGTGTGCCCTAAATATTAACTCAATTCATACAGACAGAGTTGAGTTGAGTTCAGGCAGATCGTGAGCAATACAGCTCACAAGTTGAAGTTGTCTTCTATTGCTAGCTTGTAGTCGCTAGTTAGCCTGTTTGTGAAATTTCTTCTGTTTCCGGGCCCTGGTGCATGATTACCGTATTTTTCGGATGATACGTCGCTCCGGATTATAAATCGCACCAGCCAAAAAATGCATAATTAAGAAGGAAAAAACATATATGTCATACTGGAGTATAAGTCGCATTTTTGGGGGAAATTTATTTGATAAAATCGAACACCAAAAACATACATGTCATCTTAAAAGGCAACTTAAAATAAAAATAAAACTAGAGAACAACAGGCTGAATAAGTGTACCACATGCTAACGTTACATGATGCTTAAACAACGAACTGTGAATGTGCCTAGTATGTTCACGTAACATATTAAGAGTTATGTAGACCAGGGGTCCCCAACCTTTTTTGCCCCACGGACCGGTTTAAGTCAGACAATATTTTCAGGGACCGGCATTTAAGGTGTGGCGGAATTAATACAACAAAATAATATGGTATGAGCTGCATGAAAACTGTGGTGTTTTCGAAATATAATAATAAACACAAGGAGCGTCTAATCTGGTCGCAACACTC
>NW_017805695.1:1473127-1475164 GCF_001891065.2 Hippocampus comes
AGAAGTGTGGCTTGACGTGAGTCAAGCGTGACACAGACGGATGTAACAGAGAATCCGGTAATTTTTCAAAATAAAACACATTTCGTATTCCGAAATAAATAAAACGGAAATAAGGCAAGTTCTTTCTGTGCGGCCCGGTACCAAATGCCCTGCGGACCGGTACCGGTCCGCGGACCAGCGGTTGGGGACCCCTGATGTAGACAACTATAGCACAAAGAACATGCTAACAAATTTACCAAACCATCAGCCTCACTCCAAATCACGAAATCCAATGAAATCTTCATGCTCGGTGTCACTTTTAAACAATTCCTACAACTCCGGAGGTAGAAGATGCAGCACTTCCTCTTCTACGTCGCTTACGTCAGAGTCATCGTCAGTTGTTTTTCTCAGTTACCGCCACCGTGAAAATAACATGTGATGTGTACAATGTGTTAACCATTTCACACATAAGTCGCTCCAGAGTATAAGTCGCACCCCCGGCCAAACTATGAAAAAAACTGCGACTTATACTCCGGAAAAATACGGTATCTTCGGGATCCAAAATAAACATTGATCTTTTTCCTCTCTTGTCATTATTGTAACACCGAGCGATGCAGCAAGAGTGCACCATTTTAAGAGCAACCAAAAAGCGTGTCATGCAATCAAATGCTTACCACCCAAGATAGTGAGCAATAAACAAACAAATAAATAAATAAATAAATAAAAATACAAAGCGGAAGCAACTTCACGTGCAAACGACATTTTGTGTATATATTCGGACAAAGGCTTATACTTTGTGTGGGAATATTCAAATGCTTTACGCACACTTCTGTCAGAAATGAGGCTCCAGAGAACGAATGTTGCATTCGAGGAGTGTGGAAGGTTGGGCTTTTCGAACCTTCAGCCAGAAAAAGTGCACTAGAATGCCCCCTTGAATCTGGAAGGTCCCAGTTGCATTGTCGGAAAAAATAAGGACCCTGATATCACTGACCGGCTTCAATGTGACATCACTTGACAATGATTACAAACATGTACAGTAGTTATTTATCTTTATTTATTATTACATTACATTAATTTAGTTCTTAGAAATACGTAACACAGCGGGATTTGTCCTGACTGTGTGAAGATATGCCGTTATCTCTCTGCGTAAAGTTATTTGTTGAAATGAATGAAATGCTTTGAAGGTAGCATATCCCGTTATTGATAAAAGACATTGCGGAGGTTTGGTGGAGGTGTCGGTGCTGAACCAGAAAACAAACAATTGATCGGAATCAACCATCTTTGTTGTTTACATTCCCCTCAAATACTTTGAGGTTGGAACTGGGACAAGCACGAGATGGAATAATGTTCGTTTTCGAATATAAAATCTGATTATTATTATTGCTGTCAACTTTTGTTTTGTGGTGTATTCAAACAAGTGTCTGAAGGTAAAGAGGCAGTCGGTGCCATCACTATTCTAGCCACAAACGGAAGCACTCACTGAACAGGCCTCGATTAGGACTTGTAACTGTTGTGTGTGTGTTTTGGGTTTGTTCAAACGGACCGTCTGTCTGAAAAGAGTTGTCATGGGGAAAGGAAATCCCCAATGGGATCAATAGCACCTAAATTCATGTGGATCAGTGTTCTTTGAGACCAGTACAAAGGACATTGGGAAATTGTAGACTATTAAATAAAGTATCATGAGAAACAGCCTTTTCTTTTTTGCTTTTGATGCCGTGACAGTTGTGAAGTGTAATTTACTCTGTAAGACGTTATGAATTGGCTACAGTCAACATCAAAGTCAACTGACTGCATTTGCACAAACAAACCTCCTTTTGAGACAACATGAAATAGTTTGATTATATCAGCTTTGAAAACAGCGTGCCCACATGTGTATTACAAAACAAAAATCAATGACAATAATAAACATGACATTTCATGATGTTTCAGTGAATTTTTCAGGCCATACTCATAATTCTGCTGTAACTTCTATACAAATATAGTACTTTTGAATCATCTGACAGAAATTCCCCCAATCACTGACCATCACTTGTTTCAAAGGTATATATATATATATAT
>NW_017805695.1:1475362-1488885 GCF_001891065.2 Hippocampus comes
GGTCCAGGGTTCGAATCCGGGCTCCTGCCTTCCAGTGTGGGGTTTGCCTGTTCGCCCGTGCCTGCGTGGGTTTTCTCTGGGCACTCCAGTTTCCTCCCACATTCCAAAAACATGCATGGCAGGTTGATTGAACCCTCAAAATTGTTCCTAGGTGTGAGTGTGAGTGTGAATGGTTGTTCATTTATGTGTGCCCTGCGATTGGCTGTCAACCAGTTCAGGGTGTCCCTCGCCGACTGCCCAAAGATAGCTGGGATAGGTCCCAGCACCCCCTGTGACCCTTGTGAGGATAAGTGGATAGGAAAACTGTTTTTTGTTTTTTTTTGTTTTTGTCTCTGACTTGACTCAGACTCCTTGGCATTTGACTCTGAAGTGTCTCAGACGAACTCTCAAAATATTGTTACAAACTCAATCAAGACTCCCTCAAAAGCAGCTTGAAATAAAGTTTTTCAGATTATCAAAATCTCCATCTGATTGATTAATCGTGAATCGTTGACAACAAACCCTTGATTTGGACTTGATAAAAGTGGACTTGACCACAGCCCTGCCTCATTGTAAAATCGGCAATACAATGTTGCAAGGAAACATCGGCATCTGAGAAATGTCTTCTTATTCATAAAGGACACATTGGCCACCATCTTCAGTTTACTCAAGACAGTTTGCACACACCACACACAAAGCAATACTTTCAATTTACAATCTCGACTCTCCTCCCCCAAACTTGCCCGAGTCCTAAGACTGACCTGCGCGGTAGCAAGGTGCCACAAAGCAACCAGACTGCTGGAAAATACACAGATGAAAAAAGAGCATCTCTTACACACCCCACACCACAGTCTCACATCCGATAATTGAGCCTTTGCTGACTTTGTGCCATTGCCGTGGATGCGCAGTAGCTTAACTTGCCACAATCATAGACTGATGTCATCTTTCTGACGGACAGGTGAATGGAGGGAGGGATCTATTTGTGCCGCTTTGAGGCATCACTGATGCAACATCAGTGACGGTTGAGTTGCTCACTAGAAATAATGAACCACATCAATAAGGCCAACAGTAAATTATTATATTTTGGTGACAGAACCTCATGCTTTTTTTTAATAGCAGTCATTGCATTAGAGGCTAACTGATATTTACCAGCCTGTTGAGGGGGGCGTTTATTTTATATACTCACTTAGACTATCTGTTGAAGATGTTTTGCCAGGTGTCTGAACCCAAGTTCGCCTGCGGCAGTAGACTCAACATGAATCTCACGCTCGGCCTATCATATGCCCTCCCAACCATGCTCTGGTTTTACAGTGGTCTGTTGAGATCTAATTTGCTGATTTCAAAGGCTGTTGAGTGTGGCTTCATTTTCTGCCATGAGGGCAACATTTAAATTGTTTGGTTCTGGAAGAAACACAAAATTATTGAGATTCCTAGTTTGAAATTTGTGAAGTCTTGTTTTTGTGGATTTTGGCTGTGGGAAGGGGGCTTGGGTTGCTATTTGTGGACAAACTCACCTATTCACTCTTTTTGTGCTTGGGCCAAAGCAATTATGATGAATGTTGAGCATTAACTTTGATAACTTCTGACAGTTGATCCTTGAGGCTTAGGCTATGTTCAGATCAAACGCGGGATGAGCGTTCCGCCTCACTTTAGTCGCCGGAGTTTGATCACGGGAGTTTTTAACAGGTCATGGCTGCTTCATTCACAAACATTGGAGAAGGGGAGGGGCTTCGCTTGATTGACAACTACAGCATTCCACTGGGTGGACAATGATTTCCACTAGGTATGTGTCCCTCAAGCACTTCCACTTTTGTGGCAAAACTCTTCTGACAGAAAAAAAAAATGTTTGAACATCGTAATCTGCTGCAAGGTCATTGTGCAAAATACTTTGGCTCATGCTAAACACTATCGCCATTTATCTTCCATTTAACAGCTGGAAACATGTAAATACATTTGCCAGGTTTGCTGGTGTGATGGCTAGTTTAGAGATGCCCCGCCCCCCCGCCCCCGGAAGTGGATATTTCACAGTAGTTTCAGCAAAACCCTTGGGCCCAAGGTTGTTACCATGTGGCCATGAAGGTGGGACCACGACGGGTGTACGGCAAATGATTGACATACCCTCTGCCTGTGACTTTTTTTTTTTTTTTGGAGCACAGTGGTTTTTTGCAAATAAAATAAGAGGCACAAGATCGGTTCAGAGGGCTGATTTTTTTTTTTTCATACATTATTTTACTCGTCTACCACTGTCAAATCATGCTGACAGTTTTACCAAATATGACAACACATTTTTTTGGAGTGCCGGGGGACTGCAAACTCCCTTTTATAAATATATGTATTTTTATAATTGGAGTACCGTGTACGCGTGTGTACGTGCATGCGTGCGCGCTGTCATTTAAGGGCGCGTGTGTTTAGTGTGTGCATGTGGTCACATGGCAGAGATCCTCTTGTTTAGGTTCGCTGTGTTTACTAACAAGAGGAGGAAAGAGAAGGAGGAGGAGGTCGTATCTCTAATCGGCTCTTCTCTAGCTTCTATCTAACATCAGTTGTTTCAGTGGTCCGGATGGTTTTCTCTCACTCTGCTTTTCAGTGGGTAAGATCTATTATATGCTCGAATTTGTTTCTAAAGTTTGTAGTTTGTGTCAAGTTTGCGGGATTGTGAACTCGTTCCCTGTTTCCAAAACTCATTGCTGATCACTTCGTTGTTCGAAATGTCACATACAGCTGTTCATGTTTATTAAGTGATCGAATATAGCGGTACAGATATATTGTTTACTCTAAGGTTGCCATTGGGTTGGGGTTGTAAAGTGAAAACTCATTCAAGGCACCGTGTTGACTACTGCACAGTTTGACAATCGTAAAAGTGCATCATGCTAAGCGATCGACAGACACATGGTTTGAAGCAAATGACGCAAAAGTTAATTAATGGTCGTTTTCGGTCCTTGTAACTGTGGAAAAACGTCGAAGTATGTGTAAAAGTTTGTATAAACGCTGTACACAAAAGAGAAACGTGTGTAAACTGAGCGTGAGATATTTTATGGACGGTTAAAATACCCAAACCAGGGTTGCCATGGCAATCACAAAGCCACTCTTCTCATTTTCATTGCGAGCCAGTGTACCATCGCGGTAAAGTTGAAGCAGTTATTTTAAATGGAAACGAATCAATATTGTTGTTTTAAATAGATGTCTATTTGTGTCAGGGCTCAAACTGCTCCGTGTCCCTTTACAGTGCCATCAATACTGCCTGAATGTGCATCTGTGAGAGTGTACTGTACTTAGAAGCTGAGCATCGCAAAAGCATACACAATGACGCATCTGCTAACCAGAGGCAGGGACACAGCGAGCCATTGTAAAGCAGCAAATAACAAGTCATGCTAAAGGGCACAGCTGACTGTGACGTGCAGAGTCAAGCCATAAAGCAGAAAAAGCAGCGAGAAGTATGATGTTCATCTTTCAGTCAAAGTTAAAAAAAATTAAATTGTGACCTTCAGTGTACGTTCATTTGAATTCATCCAATTTCAAACGTAGTCATTTGATATTGCCATCGATGTCACAATAACCAGATGAAACTTGTATGGCTGATGTGACTATTATGATCAGACCTTCCGCTAAATTCTGTTGACTGCATATTAACTTTTTTTCCCCCCCCGACTTGTGAACACAGAGACAAACACAATCACTATAAAGTGGAGTGGAGCCACTCGTGTGCTTGCAATGAAAAGAGCTTTGTTCAAACAAATCTATCGCAATTGAGACATTTTGTTCACCGCTGCTGCTGCTGCCTGACACAAATCAATTTCCATCCGTCTATTATCTCCAGCACTTGTCCTCACTCGGGTCGCAGGTAGACTACAGCATATCCCGGCTGACCCCGGGTGAGAGGCGGGGTGCACCATATGCTGATCTCCAGCAATCGCAGAACACATAGACAAATACTTACACACACATTCTTACAATGCACAACTCAGAGTCTTCAATGATCCTAACATGCTTGTTGGAATGTGTGAGGAAGCGGGAATACCTGGAGAAAACCCACACAATCGCAGAGGAGTGGGGGTTGTAAGCACTTCCACATCGGCAGGCCGTAGCCCAGAGTTGAATGGTCAACTTAATACGTGTGATGTTCATATGCTAACCAATCAGCTACCATGCCACTATGGATCCATTTTTAGATTTAAAAGTGTCAATTTACCCTATGCATAAATATGTAAATATGTATTGTTACAGATTACTGTTTATCTGTCCGTCTCCGCCGTTGTTGTTTTAGTTGACTTTCTTTGCTCTGTGGGGGTACGAGTTGTTTTCAGAGGACTGCCTCAAAGATACTGTATACTGTATCACACTTGGCGCCTAGATTTAATTGTTATATTGACAAGATGTTATTGCTCGCGAAAAGATATACAGTACATTTTAACTGTGTGGTTGTTGCCTCTTCCAATGCAAGTGTCTGTCACTGGACAGAGCTGCCATTTTGAGGAGAAACGTGCTTCGCTTTCACTTGCAGCTGTTACAAATGAACACTCAACTATTTAACTGACGTTAGAACATCTCTCTATTCGAATAAATATCGGTCACAAATCTAATGCTCAGCTTTTTATGAATTTGTGCAAACAAAATTACTGCTGGGCGGCCCAGTGGTCCAATGGTTAGCGCGCCGACCCCACAGTGCAGAGGGGTTCAATTCCAGCTCCGGCATTTTCTCCCCAGGGCTGCATGGGTTTTCTCTGGGTACTCCAGTTCCTCCCACATTCCAAAAACATGCATGGCAGGCTGATTGATCACCCTAAATCACATGTTTCAAAGTCGAGGCCCGGGGTCCAGATCTGGCCCGCCACATCATTTTATGTGGCCCGCGAAAGCAAATCAAGCATGTCAAGTTCCATGATGCTTGCTAAAGTCTGAACCAAAATTTCAAATTGTGATATGTAATCCACAATGACAGTCATTATTCTTGATTTCTGATTTTAAAACTAGTTATTCATCAATTTGTTGTGCGCTGTGTATGTAATATGTGGAGGGCATTAAACATTTATATGGTTTCCCAAAATTCATAACGGCCCTCCAAGGCAAACCATAACTACAATGTGGCCCACGACAAAAATGAGTTTGACACCCCTGCTCTAAATTGTCCCTCTCTCTGTGTGAGTGTGAGCGTGGATGGTTGTTCGTCTGTGTGTGCCCTGCGATTGGCTGGCAACCGGTTCAGGGTGTACACCCGCCTACTAGCCGAAGACGGCTGGTATAGGCTCCAGCCTCCGCCGCGACCCTTGTGAGGATAAATGGATCGGAAAATGGATGGATGGAAAATTACTGCTGTTGTTGATAACAGATAATGAGAGAAGCATATCTTCTGCTTCCATTAACAGTGTGTCTCTCTTCTGCTCTCAGGAATACTTTGACTGGTGCAGAAAAGTGAAGGCATCTTCCTCCGACTCATCAACATGGGATCATCAATACTGGGAAAGGCAGCTACTCTTGATGCTCTCATAAAGGAATGTATACATGCATTTGGTGAGTGTTGCGCACAATTATACTCAAACTGAAAAATACATTCAAAGACTAGCAAACATCCATTTCAGACCAACTGAAAAAACATTTTTACACTATTGCTATTCATATTTGTTAAGTAATTCTTTTGTGTATTAAAGGGATGTCAATGTTGGAATGTCATTCATTACAGTATTCAAAATCAAGTCAGCAAAGGAAAAACACGATTGGATGAATTAAATGCAAAATAAAATTTAAAAAACATGTTAGTCTAGCTAGCACATAGTGGTATTTTGGAAGGCTAATTAAAGGATCGTGGGTATGAATGTGAGTATTCAACTGACTAGTCATAAACTATATACTGGATGCATCGGACGAAGTTCCCACAGTTCCACTATGTATTTTGTGTCAACAGAACAGTGACTATGGGAGAAAGCATTCTGCAGTCCTTCTCAAATAATGTGGCGCGATCCCCTAGGGGGGCGTTGTTTCGATGCCGGGGAGGACGTGTGTGACTCTGGGGAACACGCTTTTTTTTTTTGTTTGCCGTACAGGAATAAAGTGTAATTGCACATCCCCTACAGAAGTTGGCAGTGGCGCCCCGTATTGTCAGAGAGTGCGCAGGGAGTATTAGCTCGAAGGTGCAATCAACAAACCCTCAGGAGACCACATGTACATTTTTTTTCACGGGGATGAAAAGAAAGGCCGACAGAGATGAAGTTAACGAGACAAAAGAAAGTCACCTGAAAGCTAAGACAAGAAAATATAACGAAGCATATGTAGTGCTTGCCTTCACTGTGCCTACAGTGGGAGATGGATGAGGTGTGTTGAGTGGCTGCGGACAGTCACAAAGCCAAATAAATCGAAGCGCCACTTCAAGACATTACACCTCAATCACGGTGATAAGCCGCTGGAGAAGCTGTTCACCGCCAAACACGCTCATTGTAGCCAGCAATCCTGACTTCCTCATTTTGATAAAAAAAAAAAAATCGGCACAAATTGTTTTATTCATTTTTGTTTTGTGGACTAAAGTATTTTCTATATTGTGCTCCCGAGTTCATGTGGCTGAACTGAATTAGATTTTTTTTTTGTTGTTATTTATTGATTTGATTTAATTTTAGTTTTCAGAATGAAATGGTGCAATAAGTTGGTCCAAAATGTTTATGGTTTAAGCAAGGATTTGATGCACTTAAAATATTTTCTGTTGGAGACTAAAAAACAGTGTTGATAAAATTCTTCTTTGATCTAAGTAGAACTATATTTTTCTTTTTTCCTTCCTTTAACTCATTCAATCCCAGCCATTTTCACTGGAGCAACCCCCTCAATCCCAGCATTTTACTGGATTTTGACTGATCTTGCAAGGCCCACAGAATATTTGGTTCTAATGCTATATAAACATGTAGCCTACCAAATTAAAGTTGGGACTCTTCTCCTTTCAGAAGAAAAACAAATAGTTTCTATCTTTTTCCATTCTTCAGCAATCAGCATTACAAAATGGCTACGTTTCATGAAAATGGCAATTCCTGGGCAAAAAACGGAGAAAAAGAGCTTTTTGTAAAAGCATGCATCTCAAGCACGTGAGGCACCACTGCCACATACTATTTTACATGATTTACAATGCAAACGGCTTATTCTCATTCACAGATTCCATCAGACCCTCCTCCTCTCTATAACGCAAAAAAAAAAAAATTAGACGTACAAGTACGTCCTTGGTAGGCGAGACCTAATTTGAAAAAGACGTACGTCTTGTGGAATGAAAGAGTTAATGCTAATAAGGATACAATGTAATGCAGATGTGTACTTATAACAACGGCAGGGTGGGGGTGGGTGTGGGGGGCGATATTGTTTTCTTCTCGCTGCTGGGGGCATAACAGAAAATAATTAAGAAGCACTGCTTAATAGCAAGCAAAAGAAACAAAACACAACCACTAGCCCAACATTGTATTAGCTAATGTTAAGAACGCACAGGTTAAACCTGTACAAGCTGAAGTTTCACCTGTGAGAAGAATACGTGCAAATATTCATGTCCCCTGATTGTGGTTGTCAGCTGAGACGATTTTTCATGGGCAATGCAAGCATCTTGAAGCAATCCACCCACTCATCGTTTCAATTGGTCACTTTTGTTGACAGATGACAACGGAGTGCTGCAGACCAACCTACCTCGCATGCTCCTGCTGATGCATCGCTGGTATGTTTCATCTTCCGAACTGGCTGGAAAACTGCTGATGATATATCCTTCATAATTTATGTAAAATATAGAATCGCTGATCTCTTATACTTGCTGGTGGAAATTAATTATGGTGTTTTGGGCTCTGTGTTGTGGATCGTAAGCCTGTTTGAGGACCGAAGCTGTCGGATATGGGGATAATCTTTCTGATTCAAGGCATCCTGTGCTGAATGTTGCCCTACTAACAGTAAAGTAATAACAGACATAGGTATATGATATGATTTGCCAAAAGAGTTCCAGTTTTGTCTCCTTTGTCCCAGTGGCTTTGTGCTGTCGTGAATCCCCATTTCAAATGACATTTTTGATCATATTTTGGGTATTTGATGCCCATTTCACGTGTTGATCTAAAATAAGAGGAACAAAAATACAGCTAAATTTCTTAAGTTGCATTGTTCATGTTATTGGTCACTAATAGATTTGAAAAAAAAAAAAGATGAAACTTAGTCATGAATTATTATGATCCACAATAATCTGAATAGGAGTGGATCCCAAAAACGTAGACAAGGATAAAATTCTTTGACCAAAAGGTTTATTTACAAATAGGCGCATGACCGACAAAGTACAATTGAGATTGCTGGTAGTTGGAGCTTTGATAACCGTGAATAACAAAAAGCAACTGCAAACGGCAAGAAATAACAAAACAATGTAAATCGCTTTGATCAGAAAATCCAATCGCGACGATACACAAAATAATACTTTGAATAAAATACTAAATATTACTGACAAGAACAAACTATGACAAGAACAAAAACGGAGAAACGAGATCATGAGCGTCCAGAGAATTTCACTTGGTGCGAGAGAAGTGAGCAAGACGAATAATCCGACATTGGGTTGTCGGCATGGTAGTCCTTAAGAAGCCCACAGATAATGATTACAATGTTTGACAGGTGCGTCACTGAGGGGAACGCCCTCCACTCCAGCTGGAGCTGAAAACAAAACACAAACAAACACCATGAAATAAATGTTTTCACCTTTTCGCTGTTTGGTACTGTTTATTTATTTATTTTTCAATCCAATATATTCCTTAACTAAATTCTACGTACCGTGACTGCAACAATGATGACTGCCATAAAACAAGACTGAAGATTTGTTACTTAATGAGGTAAGGCCAGAACACGCCCATCACACGTCACTTCACTTTTTCTCTTAAAACTTCAATTCAGTGCATTTCTGGTCAAAGTTTTTTTTCATTCTCTTCCATTTCATGAATCATCACGAGGAGGTCACAGACGTACAGATGTCTCATTGTCAGGTTTATCTATTAGACATTCAGAAATAAAACACAAACAGGAGACAGGAGACTCAATTCTGGTACGAGGAGAAGCATTAGGTTTCAGTTCTCTGCACGTCACCCCAGGATCTCCCCGCTCGCCCTCTCATTTATTGGGAATCTAATACATGGGTGTGTCCAACCTAAAGGGTGAGGGCTGTTGAAGACACACTGAACTTGTTTGACTATGTGTGTGTATGTGAGTGAAAAATACGTTCATGTGTGCAGTCATGACAAAAACACCAAGTTGCAGCTGGTGTTGACTGCTTCGTCCACGTCCGACCTTGCTCTTGTTTTGTCTTAATACTAATCTCCTTCCAACCACTTTCTCGGAAAGGTGGTTGCGTACCTCAACTGCCCCCCAGTGCACTAAGCATTGTTATCTTATAAATGTGAGCATATCTTCATTAAAAGCATGATATTTTTATTAAAAGCATAAGCACTCTTCATTGCAAGCATAATCAATTTATTTTTAATAATATGCAAATGTATGATAACTAAAAACAATCAACCTAACACTCATATTTCATCCGAGTTGTTGCCTGTTGCTACGCAAATGTTAAGTGCTTAATTTTGTGTCCAGGTACTGGATAGGAACATTCCCTGCAGAGTTCAACCTGGACTTGGGTCTGATTCGAATAACAGAGGAGTTCAGAGAAGTCGCTGAAAGGCTCAGCTGCGAGGAGCATTTCAAACTGATTGACATCTCCACCATGTAAGAAATGACACCTTTTCAGTCTGCTTTGTTTTCCTATAAAATTCTCAATTCTTTGACCGAAGCTGATCAAATAAATCTACTCAATCAATCCATCAAACCATCAATCAATAAGGGAACGAGCTTCCCACTATGTGGATTCACCTCTTCACTTCAATCGTCTTAAGCTGCTGCTTGTCTTCACTAACTGAAAAACATGCTCTATTGTTTTGAGGTCAGGTTTAGCTATTGAAGAATAATCTTCCTCCTCTTGGTATTTGTCTTCAAATAATCTTGAGTCACTGAAGTGGCTGGTCATGGATCCTGCGTCATCCATGATGGCGAAATGATGTGATGACTTGGCTTGTAAATAAATGAATGGGCTTGCTGGAGATGATGGTGTGGCTACGGAAAGAGGAGCCCGGATGAATTTTGAAGCACAAGGACCTACATTTCATGCTTACATCAAGACATATGCTGTAAAACTGACAGTGCAGACCGTTCGGACAATATAAACATTCTACCGAAGCGACTAAATGAAACTTGAAAGACAAATAATTTGAAAAGTACTTAGTGGCTTGACACCAATGCCGTTCAGCATGCCTTTCACTTACTGAGGACACAAGTTAAAGCAGTAACACTCTCAACCATAATCATAAAACAACTCAAGTGTCATTGTCCAAATACTTCTGGCCCTGAATGTAACATACACAATCTTCACAAACTTCTTTGGCGTCACATTTTTGGAAGAATAATCCACATTTAATTGAGAATGCAATTGTAGGTCAGCGGTAAGTCCAAAAAGAGCATCCAAAATGTTATCACTGCTTATATTTGTATATTTTGTTTACTCTTTTTAATGGTGGTTGTATTTTCAATGGTGTACATTCACAAAAATAAGCATGATTGACGTGAATCTTTGAGTCTTTACAATTTACTGTCTCTCTCACACGCTCACACACGCACACACATAAACAACACAACCGGTTTCTAAGACTGTGTCGTAAATGGTTCTTTGCAGTCCTTCGTATGACTGGATGCGTAAGTTGACACAGCGTAAAAAGCAGGCGAAGAAAGGCAAAGCTTCGCTGTTGTTTGACCACCTTGAACCCATGGAGCTGGCGGAACATCTGACTTTTTTGGAATTTAAATCCATCAGGAGGATATCGGTCAGTGCAATGTTTTTTATTTCTTCTCTCGTTTGCTCTTCTGTTTCCCCCCACGATCTGTCTTATGGTGCCAGGAGATGAAAAGGAACAAAAGATAAGCAACCTCAGCCTCAGAAATACTGGAGGTCTCCGAAGATGGTTGGCAAGTGTTCTTGCTGAGGAAAGAAAGGGTGGAAATAAGTGGGTTGGTGTGGAGGGTTTCTGGGTGGAGACCAGGCTTCTTGAGGATGGGAGGACTCACACTACACACTGAATCTTGGCCGTCTACAATCATGAGGACGTTATGGGGGAAAAAAACACCCAAAAATATCTGAAGGCAATAAACACGTATGTTATTCATGGTTTTAAATAGATGCTTAATGAGTTAAAGGTCCGATGAGGTCTGCTGAAGTCCCGCATGACATCATGCAAGCCAGTTGGTAGCAAGCAGTTTTGGTGCGACTCCCCTTTGCGTGACTTTAGGTGCTTTTGACTTTGGAATTTTCACCGTACCGTCCTCTGAAAGCAACATGACGTTGACCACCGTTCTTATTTGATGGGGTAACATTTTAAATGACCTTTCATTTCATTCCCTGGACTTTTATTCTGTCTCTAGTTCCCTGATTACAAGAGCTATGTGATCCATGGTTGCGTGGTGGACAATCCAACACTGGAACGCTCCATTGCTTTGTTCAACGGAGTTTCACAGTGGGTCCAACTTATGGTGTTAAGCAAGCTGACACCTCCAACCAGGGCAGAGGTTATCACCAAATACATCCATGTGGCTCAGGTAAGCTACCACAGAAAATGTTGCTTTTCTAATTTGGTACATAGGCACCCATGCGCTTGGTGTAAAAAGGGGCATGACTTCATTTGGTTCCGGCGCAAGTCTAGTCTCACGTCTTTGGGGCCGTGTTGTGCCTCTCTGGGCATTCCGGCGCATGGACCTGCCTCGCCCCCGACGCACCTGATAATTTGGTCACTGAAAGTAGACTGCACTTGATGTAAAAATAGGTGCATCTTAATTTTCGTATCGGGGCAAGTCTAGTTTCACGTGTTTGGGAATTTCATAGACGGCGCTGCAGATCATTAGGCATTCCGGAGCATTCTGCTGGCCCAATTCTACCAGCAGAAAATCTGGCAAAATACCAAAAGAAAGTAAGAAAATTCCACCGATGTGCGCAATTAGACTGCACTTTTCACTGGATTTTCGCTCAAGTCCCAAATGTTTAAAATTCAAATGGATGCAAAGGATAGATTCTTTGGTCCTGTTTGTGTCATGATTCTGTTTTTGTTTGGGTTAGATTAGGTTTTGTTTCATAGATGACTGTTATGGTTCTGTTCATTTGTGACCAACAGGTGGCATTGGAGGGCTTCTCCTCCAGCCTCGCATGCTGTTGGTCTTCACGTCAGTAGTTCTTTTTTAGTTAAAAGGACTGCCACGCCAACCACTCGGAGTTGGATCGTTGTGTGCGGCAACATTAGTCCTCCAATGCCATCTGTTGGTCACAAACGGAACAGAACCATAACAGTAAATTATGAAACCAAACCAAATCTAATCTAAACAAAAATAGAATAATGACAGTTGGTTTACGCTCAGTTTTATTAAATTCATTTGTAAGCCGTGCTGCAAATTCACAACAAATTTTAATGCAAGGTACTTTCCATGAGGAAGCAGGTCCAGCTCCACACTCCACACATGCAGTAGCTGTAAATAACTGAGAATTGTCAATCTAATGATGGCAACATTTTAGGAGCAGAAGCTGAGAAAGTGACAGATTCAGGCGATACTGTTTAGATGACAGTTAATGAGGCTGTCTTGTGGTTCAAAATTGATGACTGATAAATTTACAAAGAAAAAAATTGCAACTGACTGGCAATCAGTACCCTACCTCTCCGAAATCAGCAGGATTAGGCATCAGACCACCTGAAAGTGTATTCAGGACAAGTGGTACGCACTGAAATTCTGGCATCCATACATGCCAGGCTTCTGCTGGTTAATCCATGACAGAATATCATAACAATGCACTGATACGTATTTGCCATTTGTCTTGACGTGATCACTTCATTTTTGTTCTTGTGGAAACTGTCCAAGCGGCCCAGTGGTCCAGTGGTTAGCGCGTCGACCTCACAGTGCAGAGGTTGTGGGTTCGATCCCGGCTCCGACCTGCCTGTGTGGAGTTTGCATGTTCTCCCAGTGCCTGCGTGGGTTTCCTCCAGGTACTCTGGTTTCCTCCCACATTCCAAAACACTCAAAATTGTCCCCAGGGTATGAGTGTGAGCACGGATGGTTGTTCATCTTTGTGTGCCCTGCGATTGGCTGGCAACCGGTTCAGGGTGTCCCCCACCTCCTGCCCGGAGACGGCTGGGATAGGCTCCAGTACGCCCCGTGACCCTTGTGAGGATAAAGCGGTTCCGAAAATGGACGATGGATGGATTATTATTGACTTGAAAATGATGGATGGTTCTGTCCAATATTTTCAGGAGGCGGGGGACACCCTGAACTGGTTACCAGCCAAATGCAGGGCAGGCAGAGGCGAACAACCATCCGCGCTCACACTCACACCTAGGGACAATTTAGAGCAGGGGTCCCCAACCTTTTTTGCCCCACGGACCGGTTTAAGTCAGACAATGTTTTCAGGGACCGGCATTTAAGGTGTGGCGGACTAATACAACAAAATAATATGGTATGAGCTGCATGAAAACTGTGGTGTTTTCGAA
>NW_017805695.1:1489386-1527207 GCF_001891065.2 Hippocampus comes
TGATTTAGAGTGTTCAATCAGCCTGCCATGCATGTTTTTGGAATGTAGGAGGAAACCGGAGTACCCGGAGAAAACCCATGCAGGCCCGGGGAGAACATGCAAACTCTACACAGGAAGGCTGCAGCCGGGATCGAACACACGACCTCTGCACTGTGAGGTCGACACGCTAACCACTGGCCCACCGGGCCACGTCAATAACAATGCTACTACTAATTATGTATGTACTCCAGCCCGATGGTAAGCCGTGGCTTTCCAAAGTAGGGCTTCTGGAAGACATCTCACCAAAGGTGCTCATTATTTGGAGACAAAATCCATTGTCTTTTGCTAGTAGCAATGTTGATTTGTGTCGCTATGGGGCCACTCTGCTCTATTTTTATTTTCACTTGGGTGTCGTATTTTGTGCCATATTACACGGAAACGTGTGTTGGTGTGACACTAAAATTACATCATTCCTTGGATTGTCAATGCCATTTGTTCAACAAAGTCTTGGTTCGAATTATGAATATGCACATGCTAATTTTGATAAATCACGGTGTTCCATCAGAAACTTCTGCAGCTGCAGAACTTCAACACTTTAATGGCGGTGGTGGGAGGGCTGAGCCACAGCTCCATTTCTCGTCTGAAGGAGACGCAATCTTATCTATCTGCGGAGGTAGTTAAGGTAAGTCAATACAAAACTGACTGTGTGTATTTGTATCCTTCTATGTCTTTTAGAAGACAACTGAAAAGTGGGAAAAAAATTGTGCCAACTGTCTGAACCCAATCCCAGATGTGGCGTGAAATGACTGAACTGGTCTCTTCCAACAATAACTACTCCTACTACCGCAAGGCCTTCAGTGACTGTCAAGGCTTTAAAATCCCCATCCTGGGTGTTCACTTGAAGGATCTCATAGCCATGCACGTGGTCTTTCCGGACTGGGTGGAAGACAGCAATAAGGTGAACCTAGTGAAGATGCAGCAGCTCTACATGACTTTCAATGAGCTGGTGTCATTGCAGAGCACAACGGCTCAAGTGGAGCCCAACATGGACCTGATCGACTTGCTCACGGTGAGGCAACAACACAGGAGAGTTGGAAATGTGTACTGTATGTTAGCAAAATCATCTCATCACTAATATTGAATACTCTAGGAGAGAAAAATCAACTGTAGCTCTGGGTTTTAAAAATGCTAATCAGACAAAACCTTTTCAGCTTTCTTTAGATCTTTACTACACTGAAGATGAGATTTATGAATTATCATTGCTACGGGAGCCGCGAAATCCTAAATCACTGGTAAGTTTGCTTCTAAAGCATCACCTGTCTAAAGCAGCCCCTCCCCCCACCCCCACCCGAGGGCGCGGTGCAATGTCATGCGGGCGTGTGAGAACATGCGTTTTTTTTTTTTTTTTTCTGTATTAGACTAAAGTTGAATTGCACATCCACTATAGTAGGTGGCAGCGACGCTCTTATTTTTCAGAAAGTGCACAAGGAGTACCTACAAAAATTTCATAGACAAATTATACTATTTATAGTTGGGCAGAGAGATGAGGGGGCGGGAAATATTTTCTCTTCTGGAAGGTTTGTGAGAAATTTGCCTCGTCTTTGTGACAAGAAAACTGCGACCTTGAACGAACCCCGACAAAAAATTTGCTACCCTCGCAAACTTCGTGGGTTGCATGCTAAAATGGTTCCATGTATTCTAATGAGAGCCAAATATGCCGAGAATCAATTTTCTTCGTGTCGTCTTGCAGCCTACCTCTCCCACAACTCCTAACAAGCCGCTTGTACCGCTGGACTGGGCTTCAGGTGTCATGACCAAACCAGACCCCACTTTGGTCAATAAACACATCAGGAAAGTGGTTGAGGTGAGGACTCAATATCTTTTTTCTTACTTTCACAGATAAAGGCAAGAGTGGAATATTAGTGGCATTACGTTCTTTCTTTTTTGGCTACCGGCAGTCAGTGTTCAGGAACTACGACCCAGACCATGATGGCTATATTTCTCAAGAAGACTTTGAAAATATTGCTGCTAACTTTCCCTTCCTGGACTCCTTCTGCGTTTTGGACAAAGATCAGTGAGTAGTGCGATCCTAAAAGTGACCACAAAAGTGTCTGTATTGTGAGAAAATCTGCATTTTTTTCTGCCGCAGAGATGGCCTGATCAGTAAAGACGAGATGATAGCGTATTTCCTTCGAGCAAACCCGTTGCTCCAGTGTAAAATGGGTCCAGGATTCCTGCATAACTTCCAGGAAATGACATATCTGAAACCCACCTTCTGCGAACACTGTGCTGGCTTTGTATGTATCTCTTCAGTGTCATCTCTGCAGTCTGCATGCATCTCCTTGGTTTTAGTACTTAGCAATGTACATGCAAAATTCCAGCGCTGAACAGTTCAGATGTTTCCTCAATGTCATTGGTTGAGATTCTGTGCTTGAAAGCCAAGTCATGAAGGACCAACTGTTGTTTGTTGTTCGTATGTGTGCACTCCATTCGCCATGAATCTTACATGGATCTTATTTTCCTCATCTCCTTGCAGCTCTGGGGGATCATCAAACAGGGCTACAAGTGTAAAGGTACGACATTATTGTATAAGTTGTCTTCTTGGGGTTTACTGCTAAATTGGATCCTATCCCAATGGACTTTGGAAGAAACGTGGGATACAGCACGATAAGAGAGTAAGTTTGTCCTGAGAAACAGGGCAGGCTTTGCGGCCAGAAAGGTGCCACCACATAACATTCTGCAGGTGCGCCATAATAGTGGAAGGTAGTTGGATCGGGGTGGAAAAGCTAATGAAGGCGTTGATAGATGGAGTCGTGTGATATCCCCCTGAAAATGTTGTGATGAATGCCCGAAGACGGCTGGGATAGGCTCCAGCATGCCAGCGAAGCTCGTGAGGATAAGCGGGTCAGAAATGGATGGATGGATAAAAGTTAGAACAAAATGTTCTTGTCTTGGTTGTGATCTCTTCAATGGTGATATTGTATGTTTTCAACACCTTGAACAAAGACCCACTTTTGTCAATGAACTGTTGTGGCTCATCGACTTCATCGACGTGAATTTGAATTTTGACTTCACAGACTGCGGTGTCAACTGCCATAAACAATGTCGGGAGCTCCTGGTTTTCGCTTGCAGAAAGCTGCTACGCTCTGGTTCCCTTGGGTGCGTGACCCCTGACAGACTGACACACAGCTCGTTGCCTAGCAGCCCAACACTAAACACCTGTAATGGTCAGTTATCTTTTCTGTGTTGAGCCCAAATACAAAATACTATTTTCTTTCGCATCGCTGGTCATCCGTTACTTTTCCTTCAGACAAGGACGAGGTGTTTGAATTCCCCAGTGTAACAGCAGCACGCCCTATTCGGGATACAAAAAGCATCACCCTCATGACTGGCTCAGCCCAGAGGATCTCAGTCCGCCTGCAAAGGGCCACTATCAGCCAAGCCACTCAGACTGAACCTCTGTGGTCAGAACACAGTTGGGGGACCGCAAACAGCGGATCCCACACCTTCCCCAAAACCAAGTACCGCACTCAAAGAGAGACCTGTAAAAATAAAGCTTTTACATCATGGGAAAACGAGGACAAGGGGCCACGGCAGTTGGTACAATGCAGCGGTCCCAGTCTGGAGAAGACGGATGTCCTTGGAGAGCTTGTGGCGATCACAGATCGCAGGATCACACGCAGAGGCAAGGTAAGACAAGTGGTGGTGGAAGTATTTCAGCTAACGGGAAACATCATTTAGAAACAATATACAGTGAAACTCCTCTACAACGAAACCTACATGGGCGAAAATACCCCTAATGTGAAAAAATCTTCATGCATGAACACCATTCCCACTTTCCTGCCCCCCATACAACGAAAAAAAACCCTGTTGCGTTATACGAAATATTTTTCTCTGCTCTTGCCTCCCGACAAGATCCACTACAACAAAGTCTAATCCAAAAGCGACCTTTAACTGCTTCGTTCGGAAACAGCAACAGCAACCACCACACTGGTTTACACATGCGCAGTAGTCCAGGAAGTATTTGTTCTTGTTAGTTTCAGACGCAGCAAGAATGTTGCATTGCTAAAATTGCTACAAAAGGGACCTTTGGATGTCAAGCAAGAGTGATCAAAATGAAAGACGAAGGAAACAAAATAAAAGACATTATCCAAGAAATTGATGTAAGTGAAAGTGAATGCAGATCGTAAATTTCGCAATTTCTTTCCCTTTTTTTCTTTCTACACTGACTATATGAAGTGTCAAACAAGTGTATGCTCATACTTTGGCACTATTGGAATAAAAATAAAGAGTACACACACGTTTGTGTGTGTGTGTGTGTGTGTGTGTGTGTGTGTGTGTGTGTGTGTGTGTTCGCGCATTTACATCTGAGATCAAATTTGCTACAGTGAAAAACCCCTTGTGAAAAATTTCTTGCTGTAAACATGATTTCGTTGTAGAGGAGTTTCACTGTACTGTGTACATGTATTTGTTGTGTAAAGTTGGGTTCTTGTTGAAATGATATCAAAGCTGAGTTGAAAGATTCTAGTGTATTCAATTTATGTTGAAACAGATTGAAAATCATTGGATTCTGTTTTCATCGATGTTTTACTTGTCTAAAATTTATCAGAATTAGGGTCTGTCTTGTTTTCATAAGCAACACATTTTGCATTGTAAGTATAGTAAATGATTGTTTTTTTTTTTTTTTTTTTTTTAATTAATTTGCTATTTGTAGGGTACAATAACAATCTGATTGGTGGCAGAGTATCCCAAATTCCCAAAAGATTTGTCTGCGAGTTGACAAATATCAGAGATGAAAGTCCTCCGGGTTTTGCCGGAATTCCGGGTTTTTCAAATTTTTATGAAAATTTCTCCGGAGAATTGAGGAAAATTTGCATAATCCGGATATTTGTTGACAACATTGAACGAAGACGCGTTTGAGTTCGTTGTATTGCTTTCACGAGCGTAGCCATATTGAGGCACTAACACTAGTAACAGTAAAGAGATTTTTGTTTGTGTAATAACGACAGAAGGAAGGCATGATGGCGTTTGACTAATGGTTTAGTAGAACGAATGGCAACTCGCAGCAACAGTAGCAAGCGTCATTTTGCCTCTTGGGTTATACCATCTCAACTAGAACGTGGGGGATAGTCCCCAAACAATTTTCGTCTCTTTATAAACACACCCGCTAAACCCCAGTGGAAAGAATAAAAGAGGCCGTCAACAAGACAGTTGTCGTAAAATATATATTTGGCCAAAAAGGAAAAAACACAGATTGGCAGAAAATCGGGTCCGTCCGACATAGTGTCGTCTCGGCTAACTTAGCTTAACTGTTGTCGTGTGTGACGTCGGTTGCGTCAGCGCTGATTGGTTGAAATCAAAAGACGTGCTTGCGTACATGTTCGCGCTGAAGCACGCACAGCAGAGAGCAGCGGACTATCTACTGCTGAGGCTCGCTTAGCTTGAGTGGAGTCGCCACAACAGTAATACCCTCGCCTCGCATTCTCATGGCCTCGCCATATCTTGGAGATTTCGAAATTTCGGCCCGAACGGAAGCCACAAAGGGTACACGTGTGCACTCAAAAGAAAGATTAATCATTGAATGTCGAGTATTTGAATAGCGTTTTGTATAAACGAATTCATGCTTGATCGGCCAAGTGCGTGCGTGCGCGCGCGCATGCGAGTGTGCGTGTGTGTGCGCGCGCGCACACACACACACATTTATTTATTTTTCCCGGAATTTTCAGAAAAGTCCACTTTCATCTCTGAAATATGCATGGAGTGAAAATGCCAAAGTTGATCCAAATACAGTATTGCTTCTCTCCTTTCAGGACAGCTGACTTGGTAAAAAATGTAGAAACCGCCAGTCTCGGGGGTCCAGAAAACCCCTCGTGACTGGTACCAAGAAGTTCTTCTGTCTGGGAAGGTGCATGGCTCTTTGATGTCAACATTTCACTGAGTGGGTGTCATCATGTCCCTCTTTGGGCTCCGGCAAGGACAGCGAAACATGCTAATGCCTTTGCTCAACAACAGGGCAACATAAGATGTATGACAAATCTCAAAGCACAGTGGATAGGGAAGTGGTCCCTCTATGCGTTACCCAAAAAACTGCACTTCCAGCCTCAGGACGAGGTGACGATGGACTTTATTCCTAGTTTGCTCCAGAAGACGCAATGCCAGCACAAAGCAAACGTTTTTACGAGACAGTGTGTGGCTAATCGTAGCCATTTTCTTTATCATGGCAATCTTAATTCTAGCTCAGAAACGGGTGTGAATTTTGGTTGACAATTTAGAAAGAGACAATACCTTACTTGCATGTGGATTGTGACGTTACAAATAAAGGGAATGTCAAGATAAAAGGACTCAATGACATTTTTAGCAGGGAAGATTCTGCTACACAATGAAATTGAACAATAAAATTGTTACTTTCATTATTTAAGTGTAAAGTACATCCATATGGCAACTCGAGTTTAAACTCATGCAATTATCAAATTATATATTTTTTTAATTCATTTTTTTTTTTCAGTGAAGAACAGTTTTTGTAATAGTACTTATTTTAGAGTGTCATGGTCAATGCTTTGCGAAGCGGGAGGTATAACATTTTTGGCGATGTCACCACACAATTAACCAAAGTAACGTGATCAGACCTGGCAATACATAAAGAAAGATGGGCGATGATCTTCTAAAGAGGCAACTCAGCTTACTCCCACTCACTCCCATAAATAATACAGGAATACACGTGGGGCAACAAAAAACATTTATGAAGCACAATTTAAACTTGTTTCAAAGCAGAACAAACAAGTTTCAAACTTCAACAAATACCAAAATGTACTGAGTGAAATAGATTTTTTTGGGCTTGCTACAAGGGTAGCGAATTAAGTCCAATATCGCTTTTCTGTGCAAACGACCTCCTGGATATTAATTTATCTGCTGCTGTGATAAAACATATTGTTCAGCTTGTTATATCCCATCTGTGCCTTTTTTTCCGCACCGAACAGTGGCTTTTGTAGAGAACGATCCTAGCTGAAACTGTCCCACAAGCCTTTAAACAAACTGATGAAGCAAAATGTCTTACAGCTGATCCAGATGGATGGAAGAATAGTCAGATACATTACTGGGAGATTATGACTAGCTGAAGCTATACTGTTGAAGTCAAGGGAGAAGGAATGGATGCTATAATTTGAGACCATTGCAAGGGTTGAGATGAATACGTCTTCAAATGCAAAACGGCAGCAATGTGATTCTATACAATTAATCCAGATTGTTCAATGAGAGGCCAGCCAGAAACGGGTTTAAGATAACTTTATAAAAATGCAAATTTAACAAAATGTTTACATCAGTTCATTTGGAAGTGACAGCAAAGATGTGTTACCACATTACAAAGTAAAAAAGGAAAAAAAATAATTCCATGTGGGCTAATTCATAATCGTTATCCAAACCGAGAATCAGAGAACAATAAAATTCAATTGAAGCATTAGTACAAAACCAGAGGGAGGCATCGTGAAGAAATAAGTCATTGCTGCAATAAACTTTGGATTTTACCAGTGCATCTGCAAGTTTCTAGGGTCACCCTATCGACTGCAACAATACCCGTTCAACAATATTCAAGATATGGCTCTTTAAACACACTGAACAAACAAAAACGAGCCTTTGTGTATCAAACCTGGATGTCGAAACGGAATTGCAATTAGGTGTAGCTTTTCCAAAACGGGGCATTACAACAAGACAAAACTAAGCAAGCTCCTTTGGCTTCCGAACAGTGTCTGTTACTGGCAACAGGAATGTGCTGTTAACAGTCTGAATGTTTCTAATAAACAATCCATGCTTACATGAAACTCAAATTCAGGCACAATCCATTCATTCTCTCGTGCGTTCTCTATCCATTCTGCTCTCTGGTCCATTTACAGCATGTCGTCATCTTCGCCTCCCCCGAACATGTCAGAGAGCTTTTTGAAGCGAGGCCCCCAGTCCCCGAGGTGGTCATAGTCCTGGTCGCCGCTGCTGGACGAGTTCAGTGAGGACAGGCTTCCTGCATCAGAGCCACCTCCCTCAAAGTCAAACACCAGCAGGGAGTCATAGGGGGGCGCTGTAGGGTCATTGTCGGCAGCCTTCAGGTTCTGCAAGGAAGCACATGCAAGGGTTGTTTCGGTAAGCTTTTGAATAAGAGTTGAAAACCTATCAATGAGGACATACTGTTTCGATACAAACGTGTATCAGAATGCATCAAGCTGAGTGAGCAAATGTGGGTCATTCAGAACGCTACATTCTTAGCACTTCGACTCACATCATCAATGAAGTTGCCAATTTCCTCCGGGTTGGCGGGACGAGGCCTGTACTGCGGAGCTGTCAGGAAGATGGGCTTCACATCGTTCCTGAACACCTCAGGGCGGTTGTCCAAACCTTGGTGGAGAACACCGAGATCATAGTCCTGGAAGACAGATTACACATTAAGACATACAATCACACTGATGAAAAACACCATGTGATTAATAGATTTTTGGGGTATGTAAAGAAAAATGTTTTCCACGTAATAATAAACTGCCAACTGGTTTTCATTTTTAGATCATCAACATTTTACACATAAGTTTAAATATGTCATATATCCGAATGGTGCCACCTTTGCGTCAATTTGAGCCAGGAAAAACACGGTACATACCCACACACACACCTCACAGGATGAAAAGTGTATCTGCCAGTGTTTCCCAAACTTCACTGAGCCCAGGCACCAATTTTACCATAAAAATACCACCAAAGAATAATTACAAATATTACTCTCAAATTTCTCACAAATGTATTTACTGAATATGAAATGTGAGCCTATTTATTTGAGTACAAAGCTGCCATAGCCTACTTGCAGGAAGGCATGACTTGTTCTGTCGTATGAATTGCACCAGGTGGATAGACTGGTTTGTTGTAAAAAGAGCTTTTACTGTTTATTTCAGACTATAAGTACCTTTTTCCCTGCCGCCATAGTTTGGCTGGTCCTTCAAACTTAGGCTCAGGTGCAATCTGTATTAAAATTAGAGCTTGGACTGGAGCACGATTCGTGCTGACAGCAGCAAATAAATTCAGATTAAATTCAAAACATCCCCTTCTAACTACGGGGAACTTTTTTGTTGACAATAACTTCTCTTCAGGTGAAGGTGGCTGTAAAGCAACACAAGTATTTGCCAACCGTCAAAAGAAAGTGGAAGAAGTGGAATAAGAACAAGAACAAAAAGAAATGGTAGTATTTGTAGTAATAGTCATGGAAACTAATATGCGACATATTCAGCGAGCTCGGAATTCAAGCTTGCGACATTCACCCACAAGAAGAATTGACTATTTAGAGCGGCACAAGGCGCAATAACCAAGCTATCTTAAACGAAAACCTTTTCCACAGTTTCAAAGTTCAAATCCAACCAGAGCTTGTTTGCTGCCGTCAGCACGATTCGGGGATTTTGGGTGCCAGTCCGAGCACTGCTCTTGTTTTTGTAGCATCAACTTCCCTAAACTATGAGACTTAGACCCCGGAGCGACTATATGCTGCTGGCATAGATTGATGAACAAAGATATATTTGTAAATAATCATTTTTGGACAAATTAAGTCAAGTTGGACAGTTTCCCACTCTTTGCTGAATGACCAATTGCATCGGTCAGTGTTTGGTACTTGATGCAAAACTTACACAATGCAGACACTGACGTGACTGCATTGTGTTTCCCAACATGCTGACGTACCCGATCATCCTCTCCACCTCCCTCTTCGTCATAGTAGTAGATGTTGTCCCGGATATCATCTTCCTGCAGTAAAGGCTCCTTTGATTCTCCCCTTCGCCGTCTTGCAAACAGCAGCAGGAGTAGCAGCAACACTTGACACGGAACCAAAACAAAAATAATAAACAACTACATCGGAGATTGAGCTGCACAGCTGAGGATTAGAGCAAATCGAGTCAGCGGCATTGTGATGAAAACAAAACCCAATGTCAGACTCACAGAGAAGCAAAAGGATTCCTCCCAGAATTCCCAGGATAACAGGCAGTTCGGTGCCGCCCGCCACTCGTCCTTTGCACACCACTTCTTCCCCAGTGCAGTCACACACTTTGGCCTGAACTGTGCTGTCCTGCTCCAAACCCTGGTTGTCCGCCACTCGAAGAACCACAGTGTATTCTCCACTTGGCAGCTCCGTGGCCAAGTTCAAGATAATACCCGTTTCTGGAACAACAGATGATCATTCTTTTAATCACTCCGCATTTTCAAGTGAGACGGGCTTCAAAATGAGTGAATGTGTGAGACTGAGCCCAGTACTCCCAAAACTCCGCACGTTATGTGTTGATGTTCTCGGTTTCATGGATGCAAAAGGAAATAAACGTTATCGGATTCACATGGATATCTTGGTGTGATTGAACTTACTGGAGGCGTTCATTCGAGCAGTCCAGTTGTTCTTTGACATGCCCTCTAAAGCGACTCTATAAGGAGCAGCAAAGCCAGGCCCATCTTTATCAGTTACTGATAGCAACTGAGAAACAGGTTTTTTGTTGCACACCTGTGGAACACAATATTGCATTTAGAGTTGCAGAATAGACATCAAAAACGACCTTGCCATGACCCATCAATCATTCTAAGCAGTGATTCTCCAAGTGTGGTTCGCGAACTCTCGTGCTGTGTAAAAGAATTACTATATTCATCCATCAATATCTGAACAGCAATACAAATAAAATACATTTAAAACATGACATAAGATAAGATAAGATAAGAAAACCTAGAAATCAAACATATTAGAAGGAATGTAAATATGCTTCTAGGTAGCCAACAGCCATGCATAGGATTCAAAACGGTTCACCTCAGTGGCAGGCTGTGAGTGTGAAAAGAATTGGAAGTGACTATGGTGAACGCAGGCATATTCAGTGTTCAGCATTTACAAATTTGCTGAGAAACTTAACTGTAGCCTTATTTTGTGGTCATGGGATCAGGTGGCATCTTGGTGTCAAAAAAGTATGTTAAAGTGAATTGCGGAGTTGCATATAGACTTCTGTAATATTTTACCACCAGTTTGGAGAATCTATCGGCAAAAACAAACCATTTTGAGGGGCCTTCAATTACTTTTCGATTTTCCATCCAAAACCATCACACTTCAGTACTTTTTAAAGCACAACCAAGTTGCAGTTCACTTTTAGGTGAAACATATTTGAATGTGAGATTGTTATACTTTTGAACACAATTTTTATTTCACTTTCAGGTGTAGTCCATGTACTTTAATTCAATAACTGATTTTTTTTCTCCATGTTACCGTATTGAAGCACAGTGATAGTGATCAAACAGAGAGAGAGCGAGAGCGAGAGAAAAAGAGCGAGAGAGACTTACGCTAATTAAACAGTCAACCTCTGAATCATTTATTTCTTAATACTTCAACCTATACGGAGAGGTTACAATTGCTGGATATGGCATTGTGTGTAGAACATTTGCGAAACCCTGATTTTAACTGCATACAACGATCCAAAAACAGAACTGCTGTGCTAAAAAAATTGCAGATGTGGAAAAGGACTTTTACCGTGAATGCGCGTTCCTCAATTGTGGGTGCGTTGTCATTAACATCCTCAAGGAGGATCATCAGTGTACCTGTTCCTGTGGCTGGAACTTCATCTGATTAATGGAAAAAGCAAAGTTCAATGAATCTCTGAAAGTGCCAGGAAATATCAACGTCAGTTTTACTCTTGGGAATGTCTGAATATGAACATTGAGCACATAAATGCTTTAACTATTGCTTTAATTGAGACCATGAAGACCACCCCGGGACTACTTTGAAGGTTACATCCCTCTAACACCATCTGGTATTATGCAAGAGTGTGACCTTCACTTACCATTGTCATATGCACCAATGAGTGCTGTGTATTTGTTGTCCTTGACAAAGATAGACTCTCTGTCCATGGCATTCTTCACTGTGACCAGGCCTGTATCTTTGGCCACATTCAACCAGCCGGCTGGGTCGCTAACTATTTTATACCTGGAAATATCAAGAGAAATAAATAAACACCTAACAGTGAATCTATACCAGAATCAATCCCAAATCTGTCGAGATGCATACGCAGTTAAATGCTCCTTTAATATAATAAACGGAGGACAGTTGTCTTACATGACTTTCTGTTTGCGTGCAATGTCTGGGTCTGAAGCAATGTACTGCACCACATCAGTGTCGATAGGAAGGTCTTCCCGTTTGGACACAAGTTTCTCCACAGGATCAAAGACTGGGGCCTCGTTCACATCGACCACATTGACAATCACCGTGGCTGTCGAGGTGGGCATTGGGGTAGCAAAAGGAACTTCATTCTCCACTGCTATCAACAGCGTGTGCTTGCTATTCTTCTCAAAGTCCAGACCCTGCATTCATAAAATGTTCACATTAACAAAAGTCAATTCATCTACATTGTCCAGGTAAAAACTGCAAAAGTGTCTTTAATCTTATTTACATTCATGGTGAAACATGCTAAAGCAACTACCAAACAACAAAGGGGCAGGGACTTCATTTGATACCTTGACAGTAGTGATGATTCCCTCATTCTTGTTGCTTCCGGTTTGCACAGAGAACATGTTTGAGGGATCACCACCAAGAATCTTGAACTTTGCGTTCCAGGCTGGAGAATGAGGCTCATCACCATCTGTTACTGTCATTTTCATGATTATAACGTCCACTTTATTTTCTTCCACGGTTGCATCATACTGTGAAAATTAAAAGATGTCAAACAAGGGGACAAACAAAGTACTGTGGCATATACTGCATTGTTTTGAAAAAAATAAATAAAACACACTACAAGATATTCGAAGGAAAACTGTCTGACGCCATTACAAACGCTGGGAGATAATACTTTAACCAAATGGAATCTCCAGGTAAACTAAACAGCTACTCACCGAGTTTTGGGTGAATACTGGAGCATTGTCATTGCTGTCCGTCACAGTGAGAATAACTTTTGCCTCTCCAATCAACCCATTCCCCACCATGTCAGCTGCCCGCACTGTTAGAGTGTATCTGGGATATTTCTGTTGGAAAAAAAAAAGTATGACTTAACAGAAAACTAAAACTGATGGTACAGTTAACAACAGTTGGGTTTTTTTAAAGTTACCAAAAAAAAAACAACAAAAAAAGTCATGAAGCAAAGACATTAAATCTGTGCAAGGACTGAAATTATGATGAAATTCACATGCAGTATTGTGCTGCATTATTTCTTCCTTCCCTTGGCTGCATGGCGCATTGATTACAGACAATGAAGAGAAGACATAACCCCATTAGCGACATAAGACTTCAAGGCCAATTAGAATTCTTTTGTGATACATTCCTACAAATAATTAGGATGCAGTTTAATAGACATTAGGAGCAAACAATTTAAAAATGGTGATGAAGGCCACACCTCTCTGTCTAAGCCACCAGCATTGATTCTGATGACTCCAGTCACAGGATTGATGACAAAAAGGTTTGGCGCAGGTTTGTCTGGATCTTGGCTGACAATACTGTAACGGAGATCAGAGTTGTCATGGTTTTCCTGATCCGCATCTGTGGCATTCACCTTTATGACCTCAAATCCTGGCAAGAAAGACAAGACAAAGGTCATGCTGTACAGTATGATGACAAAGAGACCAGCACGTGGTATGAATCCGAAATTAATCACAGTTTCAGTGGACCACCACCCTTGGTTTATAGTCAGCTGCTGGAGTTGCCCTAAAGGGATCTTTAACCACCATTTTAAATGCATCTTATCCCACTCCCTAGCTTTGTTGTAGCTAGGGCTGGGTAATTAATGAACTTCATCGAAGTATCTTTTTTTTAATAGATCTTTTTTTGCACCCAAGTTCAATTCATTTGTTTTTAAACATCTGCCGATATAGAGTCTTGATCAGATACCTTGGCAAAACAATAGAATTTGTTTTATTTTTTTTAATAAAGGTGTTCCAACATGATAACTTCATATATGACTTTAAATCAGAGGTGGTTCAACTCACGCAAACAAAAATAAATGAAGAAATAAATGTATTCTTGATTTTAGAAATTAAAATTCAAAAAATTTATTTCGGCCGATACTGATCAGCTAGGGGGGGCAGTAACGTGATCAGCCCCAGTTTCTGATTACATGATCCGAGATGGACAACTCCACTATATACAGACGCAGAATAACGAAAAACTATACCAATCAAGAGAAAGCTCTTCAATACTGTACACAATTAAATTATGCAGTATAGCTACTGTTGTGTTTTTTGTGTAAGTACCTTGCCAAATTTAACATTCTATATCATCATGTATGTTCTTATGCAGTACAATGCTTTGCAGCGCTATTTATCTTACATTATAAAATGTTGGGAGTGTTTTTGGCACGGCTGCATTTAATTAATGGCATTTCCATTTCTTTCAATGGGGAAAGTTGATTTGTGGTACGAGTGATGCGTTATGAGCATGGAACAAATTCAAGGAAGCACTGTATTTGGAATGACATGAGGAAACAAGCAATGGCAAATGTGTTCTTCACCCCAAAAAGACATCATCAAAGCAATCCTTGTGGCCGTACCTTTTGGTGATGCCTCAGCCACTTCTCCCAAGAAGGTATCCTTTTCAAAAACAGGTTTATTGTCATTCTGGTCAATTACATTGACAATAATTTCCATGGGCTCCTCAGCATTTCCAGAACCATCTCCCACCGCAAACGCTTCAAACTGCACACAGAAAGAAAATGGTTGAATAAGTTGCACATTATTTGTGTGTAGCAATACACATTTCATAGCGGGTATGTATTTGATCCAAAAAAGGATGACAATCTCACCAAATATCTGGGCTGCTTCTCCCTGTCCAGTGGTTGTGTGAGATAAAGATTGCCGGTGTCTCTGTCCATGGTGAAAAGGCCAACAGGAGGCTGATCAGCTCCTGGACCAGTGATGCTGTAAAATATCTTCTTTACTTTGTCCTCATTTGACCTAATCTATACATAATGGGGGAGAAGGGAAGTTGTTTTACTTCAAGAAAAACATGAGTCACTGTAAATCTTTATGCAGAATCAAATACTCAGAGGGGGCTTACGTACTTGAGATACTTTGAGGGGATAAGGACCTCTGTCATTCTCCGCAACATTAATGTCGGGAATAACCCAGTCTCTCTTCCGCCTCCTTAATCCTCCGTTTGACTTTGCGAAATGCAGAACTGGCACCTCTGCATCGTCTGTACTCTAAAGAGAGAGAGAAAAAAAAGGAGCAGGCAGTTAACAATTACGCAATTGTTGTTTGGGTTACAGCTTTGAGCAGCACCTTGAGCTCTAGACGCAGGCAAGTTTGAGCGGCCAGGCACACTAATTTCCCAATGTACGCCCTACAAGAAAAATATGAGGGCTGGAGGAGGAAGGTCTTAGTGACTCTCTCTACCTCTGTACCAAATGTTCAATAGTTGCTTCAGACCATTTTTTGTGAACAGAGCTCGAGTCTGTTTTTCTCATATATTTTTATTTTATCTGTACGTGTTTTTTTTAACATATTTTCTGTAACGTACAAGTAACAGTAAGTATTGTAGTAGAAAGTAAAAGGGATTTAAAAGAAAATACAATTTCACAGACTTAAACCTGATTTATAGAATTTGGGGGGACTTTGCTTTTCGACCTCTTGTTGTGATTCACACCTTTTCAGGTCAGTTCCAAAATTGTTCCACATATTAACACCTCTTTGCTTAAAATGTGTTCATGATGTGAAGTTTTTGCAGACTCTTGTATCCCCTAAATCACAGCAATTTCCCCCAATTTCGAACAGCTTCTGATTATTGTGGCTGGGTAGGTTATTGCGAACTTTGTTCATTTTGTGTGAGTTTGACCTGAACTAGGTTGCACAGTGTTTTTGTTAATTTATAGTAAATGTGTTGGTTCTGTGAAATTTGATTGATTAATAATTGGTATTACTGTTATTATAGTTAAAAGACAGGCTGAATATTTTTTTATGTTTCCCCATATAGCACAATAAATGAGGCATGGCCATTTTATTGAACACTATAATGTGTATCATGATTTCTGACTCAGGACATACTTGGTTTTGGAGATGATCCTGATGATTTTTGACATTTCAATTTATCATTTCATTTCATTTACTGTTTTACATTTCAATGCCAATGGTTAATATTTTGATTTTTTTAAAAAGGGTGGGGAATGTGGTCTTTTAAAGGATACACTATTTAAGATGCTCTGGAAACAGAAAAAAACAGCAACAATATATCATCAAAGTTTAGGGGCAATATCATTCTAAAAATACACAATGTGACAGGCCTAGCTGTGTCATGTACGTTCAAAGATGGGAAATAGATGCAGATTCAAAAGATAAAAATGATTAATAACTTTGTTAATGTTATATGAAAGCCAGATACGTACAAAAGCCACAACCAACACGGCACTTCAAGCATCAACACTTTTAAGCTACCTCCATCCAGTTTCTGTGTCAAGCAAAATTGTGTTTAAAGTAAATAACTTTATGATGACCAGATTGTTAGTTAATCATTTACCAGTCATATTGCCTAGAAACAGAGGAAGCAATTTTGTTAAAAAAAAAAACAAAACAAAAAGGTGTGAACCTATAAAACTGTGGTGTTTAATGCAATGAGGTGGAACATTTGGGTGCAACCAACTTTTGTGCTGATGGACGAAAGAAAAAAAAAAATGGGTGTACCAGTCCAAAAGGTTAGTCGAGACCCACGCCGACACACACAGCATTGCAAAAAGTAGTTCTCAATACATCAAAATGATCTATCTTTGGAAACTACAATTAATGAATGCAGGACACCCCAAATTACATTTCTAATTCTTTAGATAACAGGCACATATTTAACAATAATGGGACTCAGAAAATAAGGTATTAAAACAAGTGCAGACATATTTTGCACAATTTAATCCTGCCACAAGAGGGCACAGATACTCAATTCAGCCACTTGTTAGTAGTCATTTTCAGGGGTAATATGAACATCTGACCTTTTGGGCTTCTCTGCCATGAAAGGTCAATTAATGCAATAAAACTTTGGACTACGTCAACAACATTTTGGACACAAAGCAAATGAAGTTGGGGGCCAATGAGTGCCAAAAGAAGGGTAGGGGAAAGCCACATGGAAAATACCAGGGACAGTGGTACCTCTACTTATGAGCGTCTCTTCATACGAAATTTTCAACAGGAAAATATTGCCTCTTGTTATGAAAGAAATTTCAAGATACTAAAGGTAAAAATACAGTATGGGCTGCTACTCCCAGCTCCGAGTGTCCTGAACGCAACATACTTATAGCTGCTCTGCCAGTGGCTATTACAGTGCATCGTCCTGGCATCCCATTGGCTAAGAGGGACCTCTACCGTACGTGTCTATTTGTGTAGATAGATAGATATGTGTCTATGCAGCGTCCTCATTATTGACCCATTGGGCCATGAGGTGTTCTGATCGTTTTACGTAAATGTGAATCACCCAGAAAAAGTTTTCACGAGTCGGGCGATCACTCACTAAGCTGATGTTTGCCTGAGACATTTTTAAAGGATTGTTAAAAGCGGACAAAAGCAAACGTCCTCGGATCAGTTCTTTACAAAACGCCAGGCAAAACACAACTTCTGAGAGAGAACATGAACGAAAGAGGGCAAAAAACGATGACACAGTTAAAAGTTAAATGACCATCATTTTTATTCCTTATTCTTTCTTTTTTTTTTACTTGATGCACAACTCTCATTTATTGTGCAATAATCTAATTCTAACATGTATTCGTTACATATTTTGATGCATTTTTATGCTTAAGGAAACATTTATGTCTGAATTTTGGGAGGGCTTGGAACGAATTACGGCATTTACATGTAAAACTCGTCTCTACTGACAAAATTTTCTACTGTAGTTAAGAAATTTCTTCGAGAACCAATTAACTTCGTAAGTAGAAGTACCACTGTACTGTTGTGCATTGATCAAGTAATTTTAAAATTACGACAACTGTATGATCTCAAATATGGTGTTATTATATAGTGCACTTAGTTTTGGGTGAGCCCTATCCTACCTCTGGAATACGCTGAGCATTTTGGCGTTGGTTGCCATCAAGGAATACCCTGACAGGAATGGTCATCATCTGCCCTTGAGAGTCCCAGGTTTGAATCAAAAAGTCAAGTTGAGCTTCATGAAGAGAAACCGGTCTGTTTACCTGATTGAAGGACAAAAGCCAAAAACATCAAAGGCCATCACACAGTTTAGCTATTTGTTTGCCAAATGATCATGTCATAAATATCATCATGCCGGGTAGAGGGCACCAAGCAAGCACTCCATGGTGTACTTCCTTTTGACATTTTCCAGTATTTCATTCATAAAGGTGTGCACTTATTGTGAAAAAAATACAACACTGTGAATAAAACTAAATGAAATATCTCACCTTCAAGACACCATCAGTTTGTACCGTGAAACGTGAATCTTCACTTCTAAAACGAAATCTCGTGCGATCTGAGCAGTCTGTGAAGTCCACTGCAGCAGGAAAAAGAAGTGAGAATAAAATCAAAATTCAAGATTTGTCTTATGCTGTTTCATTAACAAAAGGCCACTTGCTTGGAATGCCAATAAAGGCAAGTCCAAAAATAAAATAAAAAAATACATATGATTCTCAAAACACTTACCTTAATGACAAGACAACAAAAATAACCTGGAAAGCATTTGACACTTTTTCTATTAACCTGCACCACAATGGGACGCACATTCATTCAGATTTGTAAACTGCGCTTATCTATGAGTTGCACTGGCGTGTTAAAAGTGGTGGTGGTAGCGCCAAGATTTTTCCTTTACTAAATTCGATTGTATGAACATTTCATCACAGCAAATCTGATGGACTATTATGTGGATTTTCTTTTGTTTTGTAGACAAGCAGAAATTCTTTTTTTTTTTTAAAGTACATTGCATAAAGTTAATATTTTGCTTTGTTAATAAGGCGAAGAAAAAAAAAGTAGTGCGTTTCCGGTAACCCGACCGACCGAGAATTTCTACGTCGAAAAAAAACTTTACGGTCTTTTTTTTCAAACAACTCTCTACATTTTTGTGTAGAGGGTTTACATCGGTGCAAACTCTCGCGATATTCACGTTGAGCGCGTGCGTCGTTTGCCCTGTCGTCTGTCAACAACATTGAAAACGTGGCGGCGGCGATCTCCGACGACAGTTTAAACCGCGTTTTCTGTGTTACAGTCGCGTGCTCGCACCGTAATGTTAAGAAAATAGCATCCATTGATGAATCGAAAAAATTCAGCGAAGTATTTGATGAACACCACGGGCCGAGTAAAAACCGAGGGCGGAGGAGGACGGCGGTGCCCCCCCCCCCCCCCGGTCCGGGCGGGGGGGCAAAACAAAAAACGCGGCGGCGGCGGGTTCACTGTCTTCTTGTTTTATGGTTATTTTGTTTAAATTGTCGATGGGGAAAAAAAAAAAGCTTGGGGGGGAAAAAAAAAAACTGTCCGACCTACCGACCCAATACTGAAATTTCATGTTACCGGAAACACACTCTTTTTTGTTTGGCCTAAGCCAATGTTCTTTTGATCCACAGTGGCAGGACTAATTCACCTGGATCAGCGATGCTAAGGAAGGCATGTGTTGTAATTTATGGCAGATGCATTGTAGCGCCACAAAGTAGTCACTCATGTGAGAGAGTCATCCACATACTATCGGCTGGATACCAAACACGGTCAGCAAGGTCTGAGAAGCCTGATAACGATCCTGACCATTTGTATCAGGTGTAATGGAGGAGCAAGACATCTAAAACATGCTGGATAGTCCCTCAAGGACTGAGTTCAGCACCCCTGCCTTCAACTGTCATGGTAGAACAGCTAACCTAAGCCAGCAATAGAAAAACAAAAACAAAAAAAAAAAAACCTGCATAAACAGTATATATAAAAACACTGTACGCTAAAATAAAGATTGTTTAAAAAAATTGTTGTGTTTATTCTTTTGAGGACGAACACTGCAACAGCTGCATGGGTGGACTTGGAAAACAGCACGGTAGAATGCTGCATCAAAATAATATACGAATGTCTCAAGTCACAGCCTTCACTAGCTCGTCAGGTGCTAGTCAGGCAAGCTGCCAGGATTTCTTATCTCTCAGGGCAAAGGGAGGGGTGGGGGGTGGGCATGACTGGCATAGGAGGGGTGGCTGAGAAAGGAGGAAAATTTTTTTTCATGACTTCACTTCAGTCGGCCTGGACGATTATGGAAAAATAATCACTCTTATTTTGATTGACACAGAAATCACGTGGAATAAAAAGATTATTTATCATTTTTTCAACTACTAAAGTTCAACTCCATCGAACTATCATCAAAGCATCATGCCAATTCATCACTGCACATTGTTTTGTTGAATAGAAAAAAACAGAATGTAAATATGAAGAAATTCAGGCCTGTTGCATTTTCATTAATGCCTTGCAGCTTTGCACATATTGAAGCAATGAATAAGCATTACCATTATCTCTCCATTGTATTTATTTAATCTTGTGTCATTTAGGGAAGTGTTTTTAAGAAAAGAAAACCTTTATTTGTCTCACAATGGAGACATTCACAGAAACTGTGGACTTACTGAGCTAACCTGAGATCTCAGGGATTGTTTTTCATGCTATGTTATATGCAAATATGTATTGATATAAAGTCCTTAGATATTTGCAAACTTGAATTTTCAGGAAAAGAAAATTCTTTGAATCCTTGGAAACTCAACTTTAAAAATAACTTGCAAAAACAACAATAAAATAAATTAGAAAGTAAAATAAGAATACAGTTTGTGTTTGTGTGGCTGGATTGATGATGGATGGCTCGTGGAGCTGAGGATGAGGAGAGAGAGCAGTGTCGGCGCAAAGCCTGTATTTGGAAATGAAATTTGGCGCTTGGAAATGAAGCAGATCTAAATGGAACAGGGGAATAGAACCAATCTCTGTATTTGTCAATGGATGCTACAGTTGCTTGTTTACTTTCAAACGTAGCTTGTAGCAGACATGTGTGATGTCATACACACTGTGATCATGACGTTTCTGATGAACCGATAAAGGGAGAATTTGATTTTTTTTCATCTTTCATCTATAACCACTTCAAACAACAAGGAGAATATCGGAATAGTTGTTTCGATTGTGTTCAAGTCATCAAGTATCAAGTACAAGTTTATTGTCAAACAGCACAGATTAAATTTCCTCCCTCTTAAACAGACAAAAGACAACAAGAGGAGCCGCTGCGGGTGCCCGAGCCGCCATCAAAAGAACACTTAACATAAAATGACAAAATAATACAAGACAACACATTAGACACAGACAATCGTGCAATCTTAACCACTTTGTTGTCTGAAGCAGTTATAGATGAAAGAGGAGCGAATCAAAAGTGTCCTTTCACCAGTGGATCAAAGACGTCATGCTGCAATGTGCACACGTCTGCTACAAGCTCAGCTTGAAAGCAGCATGTTATTGTCCATGTTGTGTTATGTGGTCTGTTGTATTATTTTTATTTATATTAAATGTTCAGTGAAGCGCTTTGTTACAGCTACAGCGGTTGTCAAAGTGCGATATAAAGATATATTGTAATGTGTTGGATATTTTGAGACAATGCTAATTTCCCGTTAGTATTTGAATGGGATCCTCCATTGACTTAAGCATTAAAGTTTTAAAAACAAGACATGTTTTGTATTTAAAATATACCATGTGCGTAATTATTTTTGTCGTGCATTTAGTTTTACAGTAAAGTCAACTGGGTGTCATTAAGCAGCTTCAAGCTTGCTCAGCGGCGGCAGCATCACGTTTGCTACACACTTGCTGCGCGAGCCACATTGTGTATTCAGGGTTCTTTCATAATGTTGAGAACTTGTGAACGCACCATGCTAGTCTGCACATTAATCGAGTGTAACGTTTTAAAGATGAGAAGCCTAAATCAAAATCACGATGAGATTTCGCTTCAGCGTCCACCCATACTGCAGTGCATGATTTCCGTCTGGCATTTTTACCATAATACCTCGTGACATTATGCGGAACATATGCAATGTTTTTAACATTCAGCCAACAATTTATGAAAGGGTTCGAATATACTTTGCAAATACGTTGGAACACATACCCACTAACCTAACGCGGAAACTTTTTTAAAAACTTCTGTTCAGGCTTGCATGTTGCAACTAAACTGTTCGATCAGTTCAGTGAAAACTTAATTTTAAGAGAGGGAAATACATGTTCAAACAACTTGCCCTTCACTGGAATTTCTTGGGCCCTTCATATGCCCAAGACGACCCAGGCTGTGTTGAGTTAAAAAAAAAAAAAAAAAAAAAAGTGCTCTAGCCTTGCAGCTGTTGACATGCTTTGTAAAGAACGACTTTGCAAAACAGGCTTGGGGACATTGGTGAGTGCAGGAAAGATCATTAGATGAGGCGCAGCAAGCTGAGACTTGAGCTTGCTTGGCTACCAAGTATCACTAATGATAAGCAAGGACCTTGAAACGTTTTGTGCCCTTTCGCCAAACTTCTTGACCTTTCAGTTGCATGACTGGATGCCGGGTTTTCCACTAGTTACCAGACTTATTTACAAAACATACCCAAAAGTCACAAGTAGAAGAAACAATGACATACTGAAATTAGAATCCATGGTTTAACAACGTACGCTTGCTCTTACCTTTGCCCAACACTGTGCCCCTTGGTAGGTGCTTTCTGCTGACCGTGAAAACTTTCATGCCTGACTGAAACCCAGGTACACATGATTGCTCTTCAATGGAAACAACAGCCAAAGCCTACAAGAAGATACAACCAGTATGAGATCTATTCATGTGAGCACGTAAGAAAACAAAAGGTTGCTCTTAAGATTTGAATATTCTTCTTATCAACTTCAATGCTAGTTGGATTCATTATTGATCAACTCACACTTTGTTTCAACAGCTAGTGAACATGCTCAATTAAATTTCAGAACTTCAAGTTGCTGACAACTGTAATGCTTCAGTGAAAATATGAATTCATATGAAAACCCCCCAAAAATGTAGTAGCTAGTTTTCCAATTAGAAATGGCAAAAATATAAAATGGGGAATTAAAATGGGGAATTATTCTATCACTACGTTTGTAAATTATCTGATACACATTGCACAAACAGATGCTTGGCCCATTTATCCTTCCATCGTTTGAATCATTTATTTTTGCAATTAGCAAGCGACTATTAGAATGCTTTTCCGAAATAGCAGACGCCGTTGTAAAGACAAGAACATAACGTGATCATTTTTTTATTTCTTCCTGGTATTTGTGTTGCTACACTTCAAAGGATCAAAGGATGGAACAAGTTGAGGCCGACCCAACGCGCTACCCTGTCGAACGTTAACGACTTCAAGGCACTAAGGCAGGGCGAGGCCCTTTTACGAACGTACTCGAGCAACTTCAAAGGTGTCTTTTAAAAACATCAAGGTTGATTGCGGTTGCCAGTTTTGTTGTCTGAATGATAATTTGAAATATATTCAATTAGAACACACACTCAGTCAAACAACAATAAAATTATATCAAAAATGTTACCAAATGAGCGACCAAGAGCAACCGAAATTACCTCAAGCGGTTTATTTCGTCGACTCGTTCTAAAGGTGACATTATTAGGCGAATTTACGAGGACAAAGTAAAAGTCAATCGTTTACCCAAAGGGAAGCGTTAATATAAATGCGATATACCGAGAAAAAAAAGATTGCAGCCAGAAAAGAATTTTGTTACGTTATGGAAAACCACGGAGCTCGACCTCACCTGAAGAACGACGAACAAAGTTCCCCACACCGCGAACGTGGCGGTCCTCATCTGCCTGGAAGTCTCCAAAAGCTCTCTTTGAAATGCTGGCGATTCAATTTTAAGTCGTATATTCCCGAGCAGGTGCTTGCTCCGTAGTTGAGTCGAGTCGAACTGCAGTATACTAGTTCAGCGGACCAGTCGCAGCAGGTATTTTCAATGTGTGACGTCAGCTCACAGGTGCTCCGCTTCCGCCTTCCACATAAGGGCAAAGAGATAGACACGCCTGTCTGGACAGATACCGGCAGTTTCTGTAGCGGCTTAGTCACAAATATGGACTGGAGACAGCCTCCGTACTGAAATAAGAGCTGTATCGGTGTATGAAGCTGCGCAACTATAACTTTCTGTTCCTCTTTCAGCTATCAAAGTCCAAGAGCCACAACTCCCCCCTTTCTCTCTCTCTCTCTCTCCCTCTCTCTCTTTCTTAACCCCCCCTCCCCCTCTCTCGCTCGCTCTCGCGCGAATGAGGAAATACGTATTGTTTACGCTTAATACGCTGTCGATATGAATGTCTAAGTCTCTTTCAAGTGTGGCAATGTTTATTATCTACCCTAATACTGTAAAACCTAACCGTTATTGAGCCAAAACACACATTTTACATTAAAAAAGATCACAGAGCATCACAAACAAAAAATGTCACAGAAAGAATACTGATATTATGCTAATTAGTTTACTAACAAATTTACGATGTCAAATCTGTCTGCAGAGAACACAGAATTGATATAGCTGGAAGCCATGACTTCTTCTGAATGAATAGCAACAGGTGGATGTACAGATTTGTTTTTGTTTTGTTTTCTGCCATCGAATGGAATAACTTTTTATTGTTCCGCTTGTCAGTTACCTACAACGTCGCTGGCATATTCTCCTGACTACCAGTAGTTCAAATTTGTCCTCTGTAGAGGACATTTGTGAACCTAAATAATCTCCCACCCAGTGCATCCAATCGCTTTTGTGCTCTAAAGAGGACATTCAGTGCTTTCCAATGATACCAAATTTGTAGGGGGTGGGGCTTTGTTACTTCGACTTCTCAATACAAGAAATTGGCTTCCCTCAGTGCAAGCACTTTTTATGGGAAGAGGAAAAGTAATACTTTTTATCAAACACACTTTGTCTTGAAATGCTGTTGGCATTTTATTTACAAGACTCTTATGAACACGTTAAAGTGTTTGAGTTGTTTTAAGTGTATTTGAGCCTAGTATTCAAGTGTTTAAAAAATGTATTGGAATTTCAAAAATTTCTTTTGGAATAGTCCAATTACTTCACATAGATTGGGGAATTTCAAAATAAATGTGATTGGACAACATTTTTTTTTTCCTGGTAGTCACGAGGATAGACGGACGAACAAAGACATATTTGTAATTTATAAATAATAATTTTGGACGACAAATTATGTGAAATTAGATACTTACCCACGGCACCCTTCACATATTTCACAGCAAACGAGTGTGCCGAAGCACCCTGTTTGGCAATCGCTGCTCTAAAACACCAGAAGTATAAAGTTTGTGATTCGATTGCAATTCAGTGAGAGATGAAAAGGACGGATTGTATACTTTCACTCTGACACTTATTTCATTGCAATTTTAAGTTGTGCAGTATTTACACCATACCAACTCAACACAAGTACACATAGACTTTCATGTTAAAATAAAGTGCAACAAATGCAGTCTTTTCAAATAACTTAAACACACACACACACACACACACACACACACACACACACACACACACACACACACACACGAACTATTCATAATTCATTCTGGAGATGAGAGCTTTCCCGGGTCATCAAGTCATTTTCTTGCCACTACCCGGATGGAAGATGACTCATTGTGTGTAGGTGGACAGTAACAACACTAACTGTATTTGCAGCACAGGGGGCCGCTGACTGACACACGCAGACTCAAAACTGCAAAGGCAGTAGTAAATAGACAATATTTTGTGTAATAATTTTTCAGTATTAGGAAGGTTGTATAAAATATGTGTATTTGACTAAATACGTGAAATCCTACATATTATTTATTTATCTACAAGTCCAGTAGTTGTGGTCCAGTGAAAGAGTGATTAGCACCTCCACCTCAGAGTTCACAAGTTGGGCTCATGGGTTGTCTGGAGTTTGCATGTTCACCCCACGCTTGCATGGGTTTTCTCTCGGTACCCTACGCACAGCCTCATCACATTCCACAAAACAAGCAGTCCACATTGTGAGTGTGAATGGTTGTTTGTCCAAATGTGCCTTGCGATTGGCTAGTACTCAGTTTAGGGTGAACCTTGCTGTTTGCTCTAATTCAGCTGGGAATGGCTCTGCCTCACCTTAAACCCAAGAGAGGATTTCAGGCTCAGAAAATGGATAGAGAGAAGTCCATTGGTATAAATGCAATAAGGTATTATCTTTAACTTAGATGTTTTTTCTTCATATAAGAAAACATATAAATGTAACCTCACTATGTGTCTGAGGACGCATAGTTGTCGTAATTCCAGAAATTCCAAAAGTTTGTGCATGCTCATGTATTGATGGTGAGATAAAACTAATTATTCCCCCAAATTTTAGGCTAGAAATAGATGTAATTTGCATATTCTCATATGGACAAATCACTACATAATAACTCCTGCCCAAATGATATGATTGTGATATGTCACAAGATTACATGCTGGAATCCAGTTACATCACATTATTTATGATTAACAACTTTTTTTTTTTAAATCATGATAAATTTGTAAATCAGTATTAAATTAAAAAGTTTTTGTCTAATAATGGATAGGTTATTTAAAATTAGACATTGCTAGCGCCGGGCCGAAACCTCCTATGCATCAAATTAGTCCGTTTATTATTTTTTCATTCAGAATTTATTATTTGTTTCTTTACATTTTTGAATTAAAAAATCTCATACAGATGCCACATCTGCAAGAACAGCCTAATTTTCAACAAGTGTTTTCAAAAACCTTGACTTTGAGATCCATATGCAAGTTTTTACACTCTTTGAAACGTGTTTTGCATGAACAAAAGGCAGTTCTTGATTTATAAAAAAAAAAAACAGCCATGTGTAAAAGTCCCCTTTGTAAAAAGTTCACTGACTACAACTTGATTCACTTATATTCAGGTATGCTAGGGATGCATTAGAAACTTTTGCTCCCTTAAGGTCAATAATGTTGGACAAAATGTGGACTATCCTCATGGGATGGCATGCAATGTAATTTACGTCATTGTTACAGTACGAATAGTAAATAAGGAACCAAAAGCAAACTGGTTTCTCAGAAAAAAAAGGAACAACGTCTCAGTCCATGGCTTTCTGATAATGTTGAAGCACTGTATGGATGATGAAAATGCATTTGAGTGATACGATCATTTGCTCTTTCTTTCCACTATGAACCACTCTTCCACAGAAGAACAGAGAGGTCTGTGGGTGCAGGAGAAAGACTGGTCCATTTACATTTGCCACCACTTAACAAGTGAAAGATGTGGGATAGCTTGATGAAAGATAAGAGGAGTTATAAAAGGAGGGGTGGAGCAAACTTAAGTGGCAGGAAGACCGAGTCGGATTACAATAGTAAGCTAGTTTTGCAGGCCTTGAAGACTTCTTCACATCCAAGTGGCCAAGATTTGAATAAAAAATCCAATTCAATTTCTAATCATTGAATTGGGCAGTACGTTTTACTTTTTAATAGGGATTATGTGATTGACTGGCAACCCATCCAGGGTGTGGACTGCCTCTCACCCGAAGTCAGCTGGGATAGGCTTCAATTATCTACAACCCAAATGTGGTATAGAAAATAGATGAACGGATTATTGGATTACCTCTAGAATGCATTGTACAGGTGGTTTTACAACAAATGGAAGTTTTGAATCTGATCGAATGGCCATGACATGTGGGGTCACTCAAGGGTCATTCCTTGGATCCCTCTTGTTCATTCTGTATCTGTTAACTTTGGGTCAAATGCTTAAAAATGTCAATGTTGGCTTTCGTGGCTGTGCAGATGATGCACAGCTATATTTTTCAATGTCCCCAAAATTTGGGGCCCAAATGATGTGAAGTTCAATTTATGTATTGTGTCACTTTCTAGTGCAAATGAACAACTGGATGAACCAAAATGTCCTTCCGCTAAACCAAAACAAAACAAAGGTAATTGTTTTTGGCAATAAAGAAAAAAAAAGATTGCAGTTGGAAAACAACTGTAGTCACTGTCTTTAGAAACCAAAGATCAAGTCCGAAATGTTAGGGTGCTGTGAGAGAATCAGACCTGACCTTCAGTGATCATATTAATCAATCACTAAAACCGCCTTTTACCAGCTAAAAAACATATCCACACTGAAGGATTGCATCCTCCAAGCAGATCAAGAGAAACATATCCATGCTTTTATCTCCAGTAGACTTGATTATTGTAATGGTCGTCTAACTGGACTCCCTCAAAAGAGCCTCAAACAGCTTCAGCTCAATTAGAACTCTGCAGCTTGGGTTCTGACCAGAAGAAAAGTAGCGACCAGAACATATGACTCCAGTTCTAAAGTCTTGACACTGGCTCCCAGTCAGCTGTAGAATAGATTTTAAAATTCTGCTACTTGTCTACAAATCACTGAATGGTTTGGGTCCTGAAAACATGAAAGAAATCCTGAGTTAATGTAAAGCCAGTCGGGCTCTGAGATCTATAGACTTGGGTCAATTAGTGGAACCAAGAGTTCAAAGTAAACATGGTGACGCCGCATTTAGTTGTTATGGGGCATGCAGAATGAATAAGCTGCCAACGGATGTGAAGTCAGCCCCAAGTGTGAATGCTTTTAAACCTAGGTTTAAAAACTTTGCTTTTTGTCCTTTACCTTTGATTGTGGTCTTGTCATAAATGGTTTAATTTATTTATTTTCCTTTTAGTTATTTTTATGATTTTACTTTTAAAAGGTTTTAAATGCATATAAAGTTATCTGTTGATGTGTTTAAATGTTGTTGTTGTGTGTTCCTTAATAAATTTATATATATACAGTATATATAAGATAACATAAGATATCCTTTATTTGTCCCACACTAGGGAAATTTACAGTCTACAGCAGCAAGATTGTGGGTAGAAAGAAGAAAGAAGAAAAACAAAGTGTTTGCATTCACAAAAAAAATGTACTCCGTTCAATTACCGGTAAGTGCAATATAAATATAGATATAGATAAGGTGGCTGTGCTATTTACAATTGTTTTTTTCACATCATTTTTTTATTTTTTATTCAGCAGCCTGACAGCAGTCAGGAGGAACGAGCGGCGGTATCTCTCCTTCTTGCAGCGCGGGTGTAACAGTCTCTGGCTGAAGGAGCTACCTAGTGCTGTCAGGGCGGGCTGGAGGGGGTGGGAGGGACTATAAATAACTTTTATATATATGATAGATAGATAGATAGATAGATAGATAGATAGATAGATAGATAGATAGATAGATATTGATAACACCATCAAAGGAAGTCTCTATTGCTCAACAAGTGAAGGGAGGGCAGAGGGTGGCAGTCATTACCACCAAAGGGAACTGTAACTTCTTCTCCTGGTTTCCCAATTACAGTTACAGACATTGATTCATTTGTGCTGATCTAAGACTTTTCTTCTCCACACAAAAAGTCTTATGCAGGTTACATTGATTAAAATTATTGCAACAGTGTTGAGTCTATCCGGCATTTTGGTCTACATACAGAACATAATTTATCTCGGGAATGGCTATGGTTCCAACTTCCTACAGATTTCCCGCAAAGGAATTGGTCTTTTTATTCCGCTCCACCTGTGAAAGCAGTCTTGATCTCTTGGGCTACAAGAAACCTGTCTGTAGTAAGATAAAGTCCAAACTGGCTGAGTGAGACCACCAGAGCTGTCAAAACAGCTCTTTCATCCTCTTGCTGTGGCTCTCTGTTTTCGCAAAAATAAATACTGAATACCGGTATTCAATTTACCATTATTTTTATTTTAGTTTGCTTTTATTTTATTTTGCATCTTTTTCAAATGTGAATTTAAATTGGAAGACACTTAGAATCTGAATTTTGATGCTTCCCACTGCATGACCTATATTTAATTTAAATTGGAAGACACTTAGAATCCTGTTTAAAAAAAAAAAGTCACTCAAAATATACATCACAACCGCTGATTTATGAATATTTATTCAGCTATTCACCTCCTGGTAGATAAATCATGAATAAAGAAAACTGAATTTTGATGCTTCCCACTGCATGACCTATATTAAAAACAAACATTGCATAAGCCTCACAAATGACACCTTGCTCGATAACTTACAAGGAGCACTCAAATAGACATTGACTAATTTATTTGAAAGTTGTTGTTAAATGTTGAAGTAAAATTTTGTGTTCTCTGCAACAGTTAACTGATTTCATTAATATGTTAAAAGTCACTTTATGTCTTTTTTTAATGTACCCCTATCAAAGATGGGGGCTCTTTGAGTATTTAAGGTTGCTTAAACCTTTACCATCAACATACCACCAACTTTGATTCCAAAAATGTTAAGAGCATTTCAAATCCTTAAAAAACACCTTCAGACATTGTTGTACTCTTAAAAATATAGTTCATCAAACAACTTACAGCAAAGTACAGATGTACAAAATGTACGCTAAAAAATATAGAAACATAGTACATCTGATAGCTTAGATTTACGCACGCACATACATAGTGTACAGTACCTGTACATACAGTACATCGATAATTCCAATGATTATGATGAAGAGAAATTACTGTAGTGGTACAGTCTGATGTAAAACAAAGAACATTTGTATGCAAAGCCAAACATAGGAGTTACTGTACATCCATGGTACCGACTGCCAGCAGTTAGCGCTACAGTGACTAGCGCTTCTGTATTTCCTGCTATCTTATCTATCCACTTATGTTGTCAATCCCAAATCCAACACAGCTGCTGCTGTAATTGTGTGAGCAAATGTTTTGGGGCTTTTTAAAATGTGAATAGAATACTTAAATATCTCAACAGCACTGAATCTTCTCTTGCTTTTTTTTTTTTTTTTTAATCATCTGTTTTTAGCCAGGGCGGCCCGGTGGTCCAGTGGTCAGCACGTCGACTTCACAGTGCAGAGGTACCGGGTTCGATTCCAGCTCCGGCCTCCCTGTGTGGAGTTTGCATATTCTCCCCGGGCCTGCGTGGGTTTTCTCCGGGTACTCCGGTTTCCTCCCACATTCCAAAAACATGCATGGTAGGCTGATTGAACACTCTGAATTGTCCCCGGGTGTGAATGTGAGCGTGGATGGTTGTTCGTCTCTGTGTGCCCTGCGATTGGCTGGGGCTTTTTAAAATGTGAATAGAATACTTAAATATCTCAACAGCACTGAATCTTCTCTTGCTTTTTATTTATTTATTTATTTATTTTTAATCATCTGTTTTTAGCCATAGACCTGGAATTGATCTTTCAGCTATGTTTAACACTGCTGCCCTCATCTCTCACTTCCAGCATTACATGGGCATCACTGGTTTGATCTTTGAGTGATTCCGATGTTAACTGCCTTAAAGACGTTTTTCTAGTAATTTAGATCATCATCTGTACCTCTGATACCCGGCATCACCCAAGGTTCCATTCTGGAGCCTATTTTATTTTCTTTGCACTTCCCCTGGGTGCTGGCTGGTGTTAATAAAAACAATGGCATCCAACCTCATCTTTACGCAGTTGTCTCAAAAATCTATCTTCCATTGAGAACATTTATCACTCCGACTGTGTTCAGTGCTTGTTCGACTGCTTAGCCGATAAAATTCTGATGACTCTTAACTCCATCCACTCATCCATCCATTTTCTGAACTATTTTTATCCTCACAAGGGTCACGGGGCATGCTGGAGCCCATTCCAGCTGTCTTTGGGCAGTAGGCAGGGGACACCCTGAACCGGTTGCCAGCCAGTCGCAGGGCACACAGAGACGAACAACCGTCTGTGGTCACACTCACACCTCAGGACAATTTAGGGCAGGGGTGTCAAAGTCAAATGGACGGAGGGAAACCAGAGTACCCGGATAAAATCCACGCAGGAACGTGGAGAACATGCAAACTCTACACAGGAAGGCCGGAGCTGGAATCAAACGCGGTACCTCTGCACTGTGAGGTCGACACGCTAACCAGTCGCCCACCGAGCCGCTGGCTCTAAACTCTCTCGGTTTAAACAAGAATAAGACAAAGATTGTTTTGCTTGGGCCTAGTTGCGTCCCAAATCCCCATACTCAGAATCTCCTTGAAGCATACTTCACGCATGTCTTGACCAATCTTAGTGTAAGATTCAACAAACATTTTAAAATGGATCAAAAGAGAAACTGAGAGTTGAAATCCTGATTTGTTCTGAGAAAGAGCTGAATGTCAGTTCAGAGGCATATTCTAGCGTATTTCTTGTCCTCAGTGGAATTTGGCTCAGTAAAAATCTCCATGTCACTGACTCTCACCATCAAACAAGCACTGTGTCCTTCCACTTATCATGCTGGAATGTATAACAGTCTCCCAGAGTGCAGCTGAACCATGTTAATTAGTACAGAACGCAAGTAGATAGGGAGAAATGTTCCCACACAAGTGTAAGCAGACAAACGGTACAAGTTTATTAATCATGAGGAAAACATAAGAAGAATGTTGAAAAAATATAAATACTAAAAAAAAAAGGAAAAAACAAATAGTAAGAAGCTTAAAAAAGTAAATTAAAACATATTTTTGAGGAAAAAGGCAAAGAAAAACAAAGGGCTTCCTTCCAGATGTGAGAAATGTGCATCTTCACATTATATTGAATGACAGAAAGTTGCATACTAGTGTAAACAGTTTTAATCCCATCATCAATCACAAAAAAGTGTCTTTAACAACAACAACAGATTTGACAATCGTAGGTTTTTCTTTTCCGCAAAGAGCATTAAGAGGACTTAAACTGAAAATTCATCCTGAACCCAAAATGTTTATTCATTCATTCATTCATTCATTTTCCAAACGCCTTTATCCTCACTAGGGTCGCGGGGGTTGCCGGAGCCTATCCCAGCTGTCTTCGGGCAGTAGGCGGGGGACACCCTGAACAGGTTGCCAGTCAATCGCAGGGCACACAGAAACGAACAACCATTTGCACTCACTCTCACAGCTAGGGACAATTTGGAGGGTTCAATCAGTCTGCCATGAATGTTTTTGGAATGTGGGAGGAAACCGGAGGACCAGGAGAAAACCAACACAAGCATGGGGAGAACATGCAAACTCCACACAGGAGAAGCTCCTTGAACAAAGCGAATTGCAGTGGTCATCACCCTTTACCTCCCTCTCTGTCATGATTTTAGCTGTCCTAATAAATGCTGTACGAAAGTCCTACTCGTCAGTGTGATTTCACGACATACATCCTTATCCTGGTAGAGATAGTGCCAAACTATTTCACTGGTTTACTTTTCTTTCACTTCAATGATAGAAAGGTCCTACACTCAAGGTCCGTTGCAAGCTTCTTTGTACCTTCTAACTATCAAACGAGTCTAATTCGTTTTTATAGACCTGCACAGATATTACTGTCATGTGTTTTGGTTCATTTATTCAGTTGATCAAAACCAATTTTTTAGAAGTTGTTCACAATGTAATAATCACTGAAAACAAACAAATAAAACGGCTAAACACAAAACAAAAACAGAGCTCTTCATTATGTTTCATTCACCAGGCTGTACCAATGTGAGAGACAGTTTCTGGCTCTCATTGGGACATCTGGTCAATCATTAACTGCCAAGTTAATATTTGTTTTTTTGTATGTGCTCGTTGGTAAAGAAACTGAAACGGGGCAATGAGGTCATTTGGTTCAACAGTATGATAGCTTCATTTCTGACACAGACACAAATGTCAATCTAGAAAAGAGCAACATTTGCAAGTACCTATACTTACGAAATTAATTAGTTCTGGAAGACATTTCTTAACTAGAAGATTTTGTAAGTAGGGACGTGTTTTCCATGTAAATGCCCTAATTTGTTCCAAGCCCCCCCAAAATTCAGACATCAATGTTTTATAAAGCATAAAAATGCATCAAAATATGTAACACATACTTGTTACAATTACATTATTGCACAATAAATGAGAGTTGTGCATAATGTAAAAAATAAAGAATAAAAATAAAAATTATGGTCATGTAACTTAACTCTGTCCTCATCGTTTTTTGCCCTCTTTAGTTCTTTTCTTCTCTCTCAAAAGTGGTTTTTGCCTGGCATTTTGTAAAGAACTGATCCAAGGACGTTTGCTTTTGCCGGCTTTTAAAAAATCCTTCCAAAATGTCCAAGGCAAACATCAGTATAGTGAGCGATGGCCCCATTGACTGGCGACCAGTTCAGGGTGTACTCTTCCTTCTGCCCTAAATCAGCTGGGATAGGCTCCAGCAACTCCCTTCGACCCTATTCAGGATAAGTGATATTGAAAATGGACGGGTGGATGTTGATCATTATATGCTATACATTTAAGATATAAGCTTATGGTATAGCTTTATGTGTAATAAATCGTGAGACCAATGTTATTTGTGTACAAAGAATATAAATGGCTCGAGAACCTGAAGGTAAAAATAATCAGCAAATATTAGACATTTGGCCGATTATTTTGGCCAACATGGGGAAAAAAAGCCTTCAAATACTCCAGTTTGAGTTTATTACTTCTTCTCTTCAAAGCAATAGCATATTGTCCTTCAGTGGTGGCTTGGTGATTCTGACATGGGAAAGAAGTCAATTAGAAGAAGAGAAAGCGACTACAGCTGACTTCAAGCATAAAAGCGCAACCATTAACCAATAACAGTGGACTTCCTGCTAAAAGCCCATTATCAGGCTGCACATGAGCTTTTAGTTCCCTTACAATCTTTATGGTAGCAAAGCCTTTCACTCTATGATGAGAGCTTCCAATCTTAGGACAACTTTAACATTCACTTATCACGCATAAAAGTTTTGTCTGCTATACTCAAGAGTAGTACCATTTTAATCCAAGTGGTTGGAGATCAAATCCATGTTGGTCGGAGGGAGACATGCCTGCTCAATTTGGTTGCGTTTTACCTCAGGGCTATGTCCAAAATGATGTTTTAAAAAAATTGACATGTGTGGGAATCTATGTTTCATATTTTATGTTTGGTCATGCTGTAATGGGAAGTTTGTGACTTAAAAGGTTAGTCAAGCGACACACTGATGCATTAATTTCATTGACCATTGCAAAAATAATGGCAGGCTTTCATGTTAACATCTTTGGGACAGACTTTTGTTCTTTTGAACAGATGCAATGTTGAGCAGAATTATTATTTGAGACCTAACCACTTTTTTTTTTTTTTTTTTGGTGTGTGAAAACAAAGATGAAAGAATTGTTGTGAGTGACTTGCCTTTGGGACACTCGGGACACAACACTGTATGTGCGTCCCCCTTCTTCGGTGCTTTTTAACCATCCCATGTAGGAACAATTATAGCAACGACTTTTTGTAAGTCACGGTGACCCACTTGTTGCAACGGCTTTCGTTTCCCTGTGTGATTTATTAATTGATTTATTTTCATAACACTCATAGGCCTCAGTAGCATTTTAAAATATCCTGCACAGTTCAGGGACCATTTGTACTAAGACAGTGGTGGTTAACCCTTCGACCCTATTCAGGATAAGTGATATTGAAAATGGACGGGTGGATGTTGATCATTATATGCTATACATTTAAGATATAAGCTTATGGTATAGCTTTATGTGTAATAAATCGTGAGACCAATGTTATTTGTGTACAAAGAATATAAATGGCTCGAGAACCTGAAGGTAAAAATAATCAGCAAATATTAGACATTTGGCCGATTATTTTGGCCAACATGGGGAAAAAAAGCCTTCAAATACTCCAGTTTGAGTTTATTACTTCTTCTCTTCAAAGCAATAGCATATTGTCCTTCAGTGGTGGCTTGGTGATTCTGACATGGGAAAGAAGTCAATTAGAAGAAGAGAAAGCGACTACAGCTGACTTCAAGCATAAAAGCGCAACCATTAACCAATAACAGTGGACTTCCTGCTAAAAGCCCATTATCAGGCTGCACATGAGCTTTTAGTTCCCTTACAATCTTTATGGTAGCAAAGCCTTTCACTCTATGATGAGAGCTTCCAATCTTAGGACAACTTTAACATTCACTTATCACGCATAAAAGTTTTGTCTGCTATACTCAAGAGTAGTACCATTTTAATCCAAGTGGTTGGAGATCAAATCCATGTTGGTCGGAGGGAGACATGCCTGCTCAATTTGGTTGCGTTTTACCTCAGGGCTATGTCCAAAATGATGTTTTAAAAAAATTGACATGTGTGGGAATCTATGTTTCATATTTTATGTTTGGTCATGCTGTAATGGGAAGTTTGTGACTTAAAAGGTTAGTCAAGCGACACACTGATGCATTAATTTCATTGACCATTGCAAAAATAATGGCAGGCTTTCATGTTAACATCTTTGGGACAGACTTTTGTTCTTTTGAACAGATGCAATGTTGAGCAGAATTATTATTTGAGACCTAACCACTTTTTTTTTTTGGTGTGTGAAAACAAAGATGAAAGAATTGTTGTGAGTGACTTGCCTTTGGGACACTCGGGACACAACACTGTATGTGCGTCCCCCTTCTTCGGTGCTTTTTAACCATCCCATGTAGGAACAATTATAGCAACGACTTTTTGTAAGTCACGGTGACCCACTTGTTGCAACGGCTTTCGTTTCCCTGTGTGATTTATTAATTGATTTATTTTCATAACACTCATAGGCCTCAGTAGCATTTTAAAATATCCTGCACAGTTCAGGGACCATTTGTACTAAGACAGTGGTGGTTAACGTTGTTGAAACTACTGAACCCCACAAGTTTCAAATTCAGAAAATAGCGAAAAATGTGACTGCATTTTCTCACTGCCCATTTTCAGATGCCATCCTTCTACCCTATTAGGAAGCAGGAATATTTTTTTTCTCTTAGACACTGCAACAACTAGCATTCCTACTTTTTTATAGTCTGTAACTCATCAAAAGTGGACTCACTCAACCAGCTACCATGTAAACAAAACACCGGTTCCGGCTCACACAGGAAGTCCTTCCCACAATTCTCACAAAGGCTCATGTGGCGTAGGAATAAGGCGGATTCCATTTAACGTGATCCTGATTGCCACAGCCAAGGAAACATAATCAATAGTTCAAAACCTGGTAGCTTTAGTCAGATGCCAAGAATATCTGCATGTTTCTTGTCCAGCCATTTTTTTTAAAAGGAGTGATCTTGACAATGTGTCTTTGTATTGCTTATAATCAGCAAGGTCACCGGAACATTTGGCTATGATCCGATCAGGGCACGTTTGTTTTCAGCTCGCTACTTATTGCATCCTTTCCTCAAAAACAAATCTGTATTGTCAGTGTAGCCGTTTTGTGGCGATTCTACATAGTTTCGATTTTTTTTGGAGTTATGTTTTGTAGTTTGCACTTCTTAATACCGTTGTAGCAGGGGCCGGAACAGTTGTTGTGCAACTGGAAAGCATTATTTTCAACATCTAGGTATGCAGCGTCAATTCCATTTCCGTCTAAAACAAAGATTCTTATCCCAAGTAAAAACATAATCTCTAGAGAGAGAGCAAAGGATGCTCAAAGAGAACGAGATCAAGCCACTTACTGTAAATTAATTATCACTCTTTAATAGTATAAGAAAATTATACTGTATTTCTATTTTAATTTCCAGTTGCTGAATTACTTTCTGCAGTCTGTGTTTTGTTTAAATATTTTTGGAAGCAGTTTACAGATTCTGTTTCAGTCACAACTTACTGTATATGAAATGATGGTAAAGTAATTGTTGCGATAGCTCATTGTGTTGCTAACGCTAAAATATTGGTGATTTATTTGTACTGGACTTCCCCTTTCTTATATAGCCAGGGGTATACAACAACTATCGAGAAAAGATGAGATGAGAGACTGGACTAATGAAGGAGTACTAAAAGGTAGGTCAATACTATCAAGTTGGTACATCTTTGCTAAGCTAAAAATAGCAAAGTGGTATAGACGCAGAGATAAGAGAAGGAGAGAGCCTTAGCTCACTCTTGCGACTCAGTCAATTTATCGAATTTTCAATTACGTTGTATTGTGTATAACACCAACTTACACTCAGATAGTCCAATACATATCATTGTGGAAGGAATATATGGCTGGATTAAAGGAGCTGGATGTAACCCCCCC
>NW_017805695.1:1528135-1532137 GCF_001891065.2 Hippocampus comes
AGGTGATGGTCCCCCCCCCCCCCCCCCCCCGGCCATACTTTGCCCACCCCTGATGTATTGTATCAATCCATCTGGCTATCTTAAAATTAAAAATATAATAACAGTAAGAAAATAAAAATAAATAAATAAAAGCTAGCCAGAGTTAAAAGGACTTGAATCTAAACTAGTCTTGTCATTTTGGATCATACTTTTCATTTAAACCGAGATGTGTGCATCGTGTTTACATATGTAGTATTTTAAAGGAATCTTCCGAAGTAACATTTCCTTCAAGAGACTTGGGGAAACCTGAGGAACCCCCACAGTCTTAATCCAACTGATTCCTTATCTTTGGAAAGGTGACAACAGCCTGAGGGTGAGGTCTGTCAGACTGTGAAATATGCAGGCCACACCCTGCACCTTAACCCAGCTTTGTCTTTATTGTTTGTGTTTAAATCCTGTTCCTTTGTTTCTGGCTATGCTGTGGGGTGTGGTTACGCTTGAGAATGACAGTCATTCAGGAGTAAATTCAGGATGGACCCGGAACAAAAACAGAGGACAGAATAATCAAGCAGTTTCATGTGAAAATACTAATTTAAGGAAACTTTAAAAACAATTATGGTGAATTTGATCCATGTTCTCCTCCACCGGTCATGTATGGTATATGGTGTTCCCTCATTAATTTGCAGTTCAGTTATTGTGGTTTCAGTTTATTGTGGAGTTTTCATTTGTGACAATAACTTTATCTATTACGAGTTTACCTTGCTATTTCCTGGGTTTTAGTCTTCATTTTACATTTTAAAAGTAAAAGTACTGTATTTTTTTGTAAACTTAAATTGTAAATTTTCAGTATGAGAATATGCCTCTGCAATAAAAATTGCCAATAATTATGAAGGGTTCTGTATCTCATTCAAATGTATTGGGGCACTTGGATGCAGCATATCAACACATGGAAAGGTAAACCTTTTTAGTTTAAAATAACTTCCTTTAACCTCGAGGATCCTGCGTTGTTTTTTTTCTGTTTTGTCCCACTTTAAATCCATCTACAGTGCTCTACTTTCCTCATTTCCCCCATCCAAGTTTGAAAACTCCCCTTCATTTGTTGCTAGCACGGCGTTAGCCGACCAACAGACGAGGTGTTAGCCCTCTAGATATTTCCCTAACTACTTCTGGGCATCCGCTTGAAAATAGCGCATACATAGATTTGAGGCCTGTGCACTCCCCACATAGATACAGCAGGCATAGGGAGATGAGATGTGCCATCCAAACATTTCTCTCTGACGACATGTTATGATGCATTCTGACTCAATTGGGAAATTAAAAAAAAGAAAAAAGAAAGAAAAAGTCAACCGCTATTTAGGAAAAATTCACCAATCGTGGAGGCTCATGGAAGGTATCGCCCACGGAAAATGAGGGAGCACTCTAACGCAATATTTTTCCCCTGCGGCTTTTCTTCAGGCTCTGGTAATTCGCTACAACTTGTAGTTAAGCTCAGGACATCCTGGCATCCTCTTTTCCAAAGCAAAAAGACAAAACACCCACATTGTGTTTTAGACATGAACACGTAAGTGACACGCTGACATGACTCATGCTTTACTTTACAGAGATGTACAGTATGTAGCTTTTAGATTTTCTCAAATAACAATTGTTATTTGAGACATGGTGGTTTAGTGGTTAGCACATCCGTCTCTCAGCTCTCTGACTTCCTCCCACATTCTAAAACTGGGTGCCCACACTTTTTCAGCATGTGAACTACAGTACTTTTAAATGACCAAGTCAAAACGGCTACGTCTTATTTAGGTATTAATGAATGAATGAATTAATATACTTGAAAATATTTATATGTAATCAGAGGCGTAACAGCCTGGTGATAAACTCTGGTGCCATTTTTTTTTTCTGCCCAAACCCCTGCCTCAACACAAGCGCATGCACACTCACTCTGAGGCTACAGTGGAGGGCTAAGTCACCTTTGGCTTCCCAGTGAAGCAGGACGGGGCAGTAGGGTCAATGCCGCTTCACTGATGGAGCTAGATGATCAGCTGCCACTCGACTCACTTTTGCATGGCTTTGATTAAAAATAAAACCAAAAAAAAGTATGTGAGTAATTTTAGCGTGAACCACATCTTGTTAATTTTCGTCCTTTCTTTTTTGGTGTACGTCATGTCATCAAGACATATTGTAACTGACAGATGATTGGACAAATTATTATTTCCTCCTCACATACTAGCCACTCAGAAATAGAATAGAATACCTTGTTTTGACCTCATGGCCACTATGTGGGACGATCAGAGACTATGAGTGGGCCAGATGTGGCCCCCGGGGCAGTACTTAAATGATGCATGTGTAGTGAAAGAGTCCTACTGATCCGAGATCACAAAATCATCACCCAACTTTGCAGTCCTGCACCATTATGACTTATCATTGTTAAGTATTTCATTCTCACGTTTGTTTGCACCTAGCTTAGTTCTTAATTTCGTATCTGATTCATTTTTTAACCTATGAAAATGTGCCTGCCCTTAGTACTTGGTATTGGAATCTACACACAGTGCATTGCATGCGCTTGTTGCAAATAAAATACAGTCTATATATCATTAAAATATATAAATAAATATTTTCAAGATTCAAATTAGAAAAATGCAAGAGAAGGTTTTACAATTTTTCTAATCTTTGCTAATTACTGCTCTTTAAAAAAGTCCCCAGAAGAACTATAGAGCTATAGTTTGTTTTCGGACTATTGTTAAGTGAGAGTGGATTCGACTCTACAACAACTCTGTTCCACTCTTGGGCAGGTTGTGACTTGTAGCGATCTGACTGGAATGTTAACAAAGCCTGACTCATGAAACTGTCCATGATTGCCCAACAGCATTGCAGTGATTTCACGCTTCACGTCACACAACCTTTTCCCAGACAAAAATGTTCTATTCTGTCTGAATCATTTTTTTCATGCTGTTTAGCGAGTTATTGTTAAAAAAAAAAAAAAAAAAAAAAAAAAGTACCGTATCAACTGTTGCCACAGTCAGTGTGCAAACTGAAAACATGACAGTGTCTCCACCTGCTGGTAAACATTGAATCAGGGAACGAATCACTCTTCAGGGTCGGTATTAAAGTTCATTATTGTACTCGGCGACATAATTTCCAAACATCAGGAAAGTAATATTTTGTGTTCGTTCTTTGCCCCATGTGGAAATCGATATCGAAATGTTGTGACGGTTTCTCATGCTGAATCATTTGCAACAGACGTCAAATATTTTTGAGTCACAGATCACTCGTTCTTGAGTAACATCCAGTTTGATCATGGATCATACACTAACCTGCAACAACATTCTTATCACTTGCCCATTTTACATATAACCAATCTGTAACAAATATTCTCCCTACTGATTTAGTGACTGGCTCTGTTGAAGGGATTAGTTCCAGAAAATGTTGATTATTGTGGTTGTAGTTTGCAGTGGTAAAGAACTGTACAACTCAGCCTACGTGGTTCCCAATACCTGTGACTTTCACATGCAACTAATTGATGTAGACCAGGAGTGTCAAACTCATTTTAGTTCAATGGCTACGTTCACCCCAATTTGATCTCAAGTGGGCTGGTCCAGTGTATTTGCACACTCATTAAATGTTTACTATCTTGTTGCAAATCGTGTGGGCAATCCAAAATTTCAGAACAAAAACATTGCAAACAAATCACTTTTTTTCAATTACAGGTGCAACTTACAAATCTAAGTGAATCTATGTATGTGTCTTTAATAAAACAACTTAAGATCTAGAAATCATTAGAAATGTCAGTGGCGGACCCTGAGGGCCAGCAAGGCCTTCTCTGCTGGCCTAAACATTCTCAGAAAAGTAAATTTACTTTTATGTATTTTATGTTATTTTATAATTTATGTTATTTTATTTTCATAAATATGTAAACAAAATTATTCTCTGTATTCTTTACGTCATATTATTTCCACTTAGTTGAGTGGCTTTCAATGTTATTTTAAATAACATTGAAAGCCACTCGATAAATAACTTATTTATTATGGT
>NW_017805695.1:1532307-1532552 GCF_001891065.2 Hippocampus comes
GCCTCATGATCTGTATCCTGTATCCTGACTTGTTCTCATCTCCTACTAGGGCTAGCTAGGAGGCCTTACGTCGAGACTGGCCGTGCGCGTTTGGGATTAGCGCCTTTTCTCTGTTTCCTGAATTGCATCCTGACTTGTTCAATTAAGATTTAAAAAAGAAAAAAAAGATTGGATAAGCGCCCCCGAGAGAGCTATCAATGCATTTTAACCCAAAATGGCTGAAGGAGAAGACGTTGATCTGGTTG
>NW_017805695.1:1532907-1565298 GCF_001891065.2 Hippocampus comes
ACCTTCGTGCACGAAAGTTCGTTCAATCTCAGCTGCTCAACATTTTCAGTTATTTGCTGTTGTATCGCCGATTTTCAAAATGCAAATGATCTGTTTATTTTCAAAGAATAGTTTGTTTTGTTATTGTTTTGTTGGTGTCTTATCTGAAACTGCGACATTGCGCAATTTATTGGACAGACTTGTTTAAGATCACACAGCGTAATTTGGGTGGCATTTTATTTCGTATTTTTAAATCATCTTTTTATTTTTGACAATATCTGTAAATTTAGTTTCCTGCTCTTAATTGGGAATACATACTTGATGGTTTTAAATGCTCCTGAAATTAAGTGTTGCTTGACGTGACGTCACTGAAGGCCTAAGGTTGAAATGCACGGCCCGCCACTGAGAAATGTAAATACATTTTCACATACGTTTGGAAATCTTGGCAACTTCAACTGACTCATCAAACCATAAAAACTGAAGTGGCAACTCTTCACAAAGAGCGTGCAGCTGCCCGCCGACCTTGTACATGTATAAAAAATGGATGAAAGTACATGGGAAAAAAAAACATCAGGGTTCCACCAAACCAACCGATTTTGAATTTAAGCGATTGACTGACATTTTGCTCGACAGTTAATATTCACAGTAAGACAACTGTATTCTCCAAAGAGTGCAAAGGAGGCACATCAGTGACAACATGAAGTAGGCTTGCTTCGCTCCTGAAACTTGGCATATTTTAGCTTTCACAAGTGCATCGATAATTTGGTGTGAAATTCTGAGTACTGTAGCTGTCATCAGTGCGCCCTCCAGTGGTCAAAATTAGCAAATTTTTTTCGTTGCAAAATTGCTGGATGAGTTTTCTGTCCCCACTAGTGATGGGAATTCCGGCTCCTTTTCGAGAGCCGGTTCTTTTGGCTCGGCTCACTAAAAAGAGCCGGCTCTTTCGGCTCCCAAATGGCTCCTCAGTTTTTTTGTTGCTTAAATTAATTTACTTCCAAAAATCATGTAAAATTATGTGTAAAATGAATTACTAATGTAAAAAATATACAGTATATCAAATATTTATTATTTCTATGGCTTTATTTATATTCTTCCGAACATACTCACCATGGAGTGCTACAAAAAATAAATTACAAAGTACAAAAACAAAGACCCATCTCAAAACAAGGTCAACAAAAAGTTCCAATCTATGATTGTGTATATTTATAAGCTTTTAACTATTTTCAGTAAAACAACATAAGTAAGCTTTGATTACCACACAACAAATTATAAATTAAAATTTGATATTGGATATTTTAACCTTGCACAGTCTACACACTGCTCTTGAACTATCAATTAAGTTGAAATGAGTCCAAATTTCACTGCTTTTCCTATCCATTTTCTCACCTTTCCACTTTCCACCGTGTTGTTTTTTCTCTGTAGCGCTATCGAGCTCTCTCTCGTCTCCCTGTCTCTCCTGTTCGTGTGCTGCTCACAGTGTGCTGCTGTGTGTGTCTCTAACTCCTCCCCCTTCTCGACGCTGCAGCTTGTGTGTAACCCTCCCCTCCCTCTTCTACCACGGATCTTGACCAATCACGTGCGGCTTTATCCGAATGGGGGGAAAAAACAGGAGAGAAAAAAAAGTCGGCTCCTATTAGGAGCGGCTCCCTTTTAGGAGCCGGCTCTAAGAGCCGGTTCGTTCGCGAACGACACATCACTAGTCCCCACGGGTTGGATTGGACCTATGGCCTGAATACGTGCCACCAGAAACTGAATCTGACTAATTGATATTTGAATTTGATTAATTTTGAAGTCGCGAGTGAGCTGGAGCCGACCCCTACTGACTTTGGCTGAGAGGTGCAGTATATCCTAACCTTGCTCAGGATTAAAACAACAACACCAAGATGAGAGGTGCAGTGTATCCGAACGTTGCTCACGATTTAAAACCAAAAAACAAACAAACAAAAATCTGGTGAAATTGTTCAAACAGAAAATGAACAAAAGCAGTTGCAATGTGTTTTACAACACGTGAATTGGAGACGCGGCGTTGTTGAGGTTTCAAGGTATCCACTCGTCATCTCACCAATCACCTCCAAGCCGACCAGGTAAATTAACCTAAATGCTTAGTGAGAATATTTCTGCACAATTGAAGTATATTACCACGACGTATGTAAGCCGTGTCCATTCACTGCGTTCTTGCGGCTTCCGGTCTGCCTGGCGTCATCAATGCAAGAGCCGCGAGGAGGCAGACGTTGGCTGGCTCACTCCAGGGCCGGAGCTATCACTCCAACTCTTCCTGAGTGCGAGTGCTGCAACTGTACCCCTCCCGTCAAGAGTGCATGTGAGTGCGTCCTTGCTTTAACCTGGATGTTACATTTCTTCTACTCAGTACGAACACATTTTTGTCATGACAGGTAATTTTTTTTTGGAGTGGGGGCGGGGGGCATTTACTGTTGAATGAAGTTGCTAGGTAAGAGTTAGCTGAAGTTTTTTTTTCAAGCGAGGAAACATTACTGGTGGTCAGACAGTTGACATGCTGCTGTAATTTTTGATTAGAAAGAAAGAAGGAAGTTTAAGGCAAAGGGTATGTGTTAATATTAAAGACTACGGCGCCTCTATTGTCTAGCTAACCTGCATGCATGTGGGTATGTGCATAGATAGTCACAAATTTTGGAACTTGGTGCATACACAAGGCGACCCGAAATTACAAGCCGCCCCCTCCATTTTGGAGAAAATAAGACTTTTGTGTGCATCTTATGGTCGTGAAAATACATTATTTCTTATTTCTTTACTTTGCTTTTCAACATTTACCTCTTGTTTGTAAATGCTTTTAAATGTACTTTTAATTATGTGAAGCATTTTGTGTTGCTTTGTGTATAAATTCATGGATCCTGTGCTATGTAAATAGAGCTGACTTGCCTTGACTTAACCATTTGACGCCTGAATTTATTTCCAATAATTCAAAAACAATATTGGGCTTTGTTTTTGCTTTCAAGTAGATGTAAAATTAAGTTAAGAATGTTAATTTGAGTATAGAACATCGTCTAATATATATATATATATATATATATATATACACATACATATACATATATATATATACACATACATATACATACATATACATACACATACATATACATACATATATATATATATATATATATATATATATACACATACATATATATATACACATACATACATACACACGCATTTCAGTGTGATGCAAACAAGCAAGAACGGGTATAAAAAAAACAAACACGTGGTATGGAGATTTTTATTGATGTAACAAGTTATTTTCAGGAGTTACACCGCTTATAACTGCTATGCTATTATAAAACACTATTATAAACTATAAAAACAAAATTTAAAAACTGAATATTTATGTTAAACAAGTTCACTTACCTCCCACTCAGTTTGACTGACCTTTCAGCATGGAGTCTGTCACTTCAGCTCACTTGTGGAATTCACAAAGTAGTTTTTGTTGAGGCACAGATGAACGTTACACTTTGCACTTTTGTACACAATCTGGCCTTTACAATTAATACAGAAGAAATCACTTTTCAAAAAAAGCAAACTTTTTTTTCCATTTCATGTGTACACATACTTATATCGGTAAATGTCACCAACAAGTATCAAGTTGAACAAGCTGAAACTTTACAAATTTACTTTTAACTGATTTAGGGGTGAATTTCTCATCGCTGTCCCCACTATCACTGAGACAGCTGCCGTCATTGTCCACAGGAGGAAGCCTGGTCCGAGGTCCTCCTACTCACTTTGAATAGATGGAAGCTGCAATCATTTTTAGCTCTACAGAAAAAGAATCAACAGAAATTACAATTATAACTCAACACGCTATTTTGTAATGCTAACAGATACTAACTGGAATGGCCACTTTGAAAGAAAATGAGTGAGTGTTGAACGCCGTCTAAATACAGCATCGTGTTTGCGGCAGGAAAAAAGCCATTGTCACCGGAAGCCATATACAGGGGTACCCCCGCCCCCCCCAAAAAAACCAACATTGTGGGAGACTGTAGCGAATTAGCATCAAACAAAATTTGTCAAACATCTTTAAAAATACTTGTCATCGGCACTCTACCTCCTCATTTTAGTGATTAAAGTACACGATAAGACAGCTACATATTTTTCTGAGCACAGCTTACCTCAAGATGGACAGATTATCCAAGTTTGGAGTCCAAAAATGGTGGCGCAGCACCTGTCAAGCTTAGCAGTCCAAAAAAGAATGTAGAGTACCCTTCAACTGGAAACAAGAAAAACGAATGCTTGCAAATGGTTCCGAGGTATGTGTTTGTAATAAATTGACCGGCAGTGGAGGAATACAGAACACAGGAAAACGACATCACTATTTTTGGCCACATTTGGAGCAGAGGCGGTTTGATTTGCAAAAATGGCGGTAAAGGGGTTAAAGTAACTTCCACTTTTTGCTGTATGGTGTACATCCATCTACTTTCTGAATTACTTGTCTTGTTCTTGTTAGGGCTGTAAGTAAGCTAAAACCTAAGCCAGACTACTTTAGGCAAGACTGGTCATCAGCCAAATTAAGGGCGTATACAGTATAGACGACCATTTACTTTCAGATTCACAATTTAGAGAGGATAGAGAACCAAACATGCATGTTTCTGAAAGTTGGAATGAAACTGCAAAATAAGAAAAAAATATCGAGGCGAAAACTTACTATGTAACCGTGATCATTTGCTTTGACTTGACGATTGGTGACCTGGTTCTGATTTGGTAGGAATACATTCTCACAAGTCATGGCGGAGGTAGAACGCTCTGCCTTGTTGGTGAGCAATCTGGCAATGGGCACGAACAAATTGGACAGCTGCAACAGTGTTGCAACGTTAGTCTCCCAAGTAATTCATCTTTACACCCCTTTTGTACATCCCACCTCTCCACATTCTGTCGAAGTGAAAACCAATCAAGAGCACCCAATGTCCAAGCTATTTTCGTCTTTCGTCACATTAGGACTATAATTGGACCCACAAAAGATTCCATCAACTGTTCGTAGGACTAGCTATAACTGCGGGCAACGAAAAGCATCCATATTAACGGAAAGAACCAATAAGGACATTTTTTTTAAAGCATTTGCTTACCTTGGGCAGCTGCTGACGAAATGATGAGACTCACTGCTTGCCTCGTGCCCGGATAGTGAGAGTTGATGTCAGGAAAGGAATACATGCTTTAAAAACAATTATTAAAATTAATTATAGTCACATTTGACCCATGAGTGTAAACGGCATCTATTTTGTCTGTGGTGAGAAATCAGCAGCTGTTGACACTAACATACCCCAATATGACTCAAATTCAGTATATAGGCCAACAATTTTCTCTTACATAGGCCAACAATCTTGCTAGCTTTGTTAGGACAAGGACATTTATATAAATTGCATGCAACCTTCTGTTTGTTGCCAACCAATTGTATTGACAGCGTCTTCCAAAAACAAAACAAAACAATCTCTTAGTGGAAGCGAACATTTGTGAGTGAATTCGGAGTAATCCTTGGGCTCCCCCTGTGGCAGTATGGGGGAAATGCTGAGGAACAACATAGCATTCGTACTGATTCACCTAAAATTCAAAGCGGTCCAGTTCCAGAAAATACCGATCAGGTGTGGAAGATCATGTCTATGTATTGTGATGTATATTTGAGGAGCCTAGTGGTATTTACATGTAATCAATACCTCAAGTGCTTCAGACAACAAAGTGTATGCAGGAAAGTGGTTAAGATTGCATGATTGTCTGTGTCTAATGTGTCGTCTTGTATTATTTTGTCATTTTATGTTAACTTTTCTTTTGATGGCGGCGCGGGCACCCGCAGCGGCTCCTCTTGTTGTGTTGTGAGAGGGAAGAAATTTCATCTGTGCTGTATGCACATTTGACAATAAAGTTGTACTTGATACTTGACTTGAAGTGAAATCAAATGAATTAACCAGCTTGCTAAATTTCAATGGAGCCAACACAATCAGGAGACACTGTGGCCAGTGAACGCCCATGTCAGGACATAGCCAATCTGAGCAAAGATCTTTTGCATATCAAATTAAGGAGAAGAGAGATGAAATTGGAGTAAAGGTTATTTTCATGTTGAACATTTTTGAATACCAATGAGAAAATGGACCATTCAAAATGGCAGTTATTTCAGACAAACAAAAATAGCTTGGAAAAAGGGCATCCGGCCTGCTCATCTCCAACTCAAATTATCTTCCAAACCTGATATATCAAAGATTGTAAAGAAAAAAAAATTTAAATGGAAAAAGAAGTCCTTTAACATAGAAGGACGACGAATAGTAATGTACAGGGTAAGACATGCTAATGTTAAACCATGCTAAACCAGCTCTAAATTATTATTAAATGTAGTCACAAAACACCAGAATAAATGATTGATGTTTTAGGACAATTTTCACTTAAGTCGCTCTGGAACCACGTTTGTTAAGGCAGAGAGTAACCAACCATGAACAGCGGATCAAAAAGTGCCTTGAGAAAAAATAAAATTAAAAAAAATTGAAATACAGGTACACAGCCTCACACAATACATTCCGAAAACTGAAAATGAATTGACGTGTGTCATCAAAGAGATTCAGACTAAAAGGATATTAATATATAGCATGTTAAATATTTATAGTACCGGCAATTTTGTTTGTTTGCACAATAGTGCTGCATTTTGATTTTGATTGAAGATCTGCAAAATCAATGTTCCCAAAATGACATCTTATTATTTCACCGTTGCCCCTCCTTCCTCCCAATACTGTGATTGCCATTTGTCAGGTTAGGCTTCAGCTAAAATGATGGCAAATGAGCCATGAATTAATATGAAAGACACAAGGAGACCCCAGACTGTGTTGTTAAAAAGAAAGGTTATGTAACTGGTAAATATGCCACTGTCCTAGCTATGAAAAAAAGAAGTTTTAGTTTGAACATGAAATATCTTGTCACTATTCAATCGAATACAGGATGAAAATAATGAAATAGTATATCATTGTCTTCTGTTTTTATTTGACCGTATTTTTCCGGACTATACGTCACTACTTTCCCCCCTGATTTCAATGTTGTGCCTTATAATGTGATGCGGCTGATTTCGTATTATTTACTGACGAGTTTCAAGCTGTCGCCAGACTTACCCATTGTCTCATCATATCTGACCGATGAAATTATCGATTACGTCACAGTGGACCAACGAAAATGTCCGGGTCCGCCCTCATACTGAATATTCACCGGCTATTTGTGGTTGGGATGTACACACAAGGGATGACCTGCCTGTGATAAATACAGAAATTTGTGTGCATAGCTCATGTTCGCACAAAATATGAACGACTTCAAAAACTTTCAATCACTGAACTTGTTCAGATATTTCACTGCATAAAAATATATAATCGGCTCACATTATTATTACAGATACGCAGCAAATTGATGGAGAACTACTTTTGAAATCAGAGGTCAATAAAAATTGTTTTTTCTTCTATTTTTTTATTTAACAGTATTTCCAAAAGAACCAAATAAATGCTTGCAATAACTTCAAATGTGACAATTTTCAATTCCGGTACAGGTTTTATCACAAACCACAGGCCAATTTTAACAGGCCACATAAAATAAAAAAACGAACTTCTATTTTACACCTGACAAATCAAAACTTTGTCTCGCAAAGATGTTGTGATGTGACTTTTGTTGAGGTTTGAACTTTTAACAAGCAAGCACAGTGTATTGCTAAGACAAATCACGCTTCTTTTTCTTCTTGTTCTTCTTCTTTTTCTTCTCCTTTTTCTTTTTCTTTTTGTGTGACTTTACTGTTGATTCCTTTTCTTGGTCATCGGTGCTGTCATGGCTTTCATCTTTTTCCTTTGCGTCTTTTTTGCAAACGTCATTCGACTTCCCATTGGATGCTGATACCTCCTTAAGTTGAGCATGGATTTTTATGTCCTGATCCTTATTCAGCTCCTCCTTAACATTTGGTGATTCAACACAAACAGTTATGAGCATCTTCTCCTCCCTCATCTTCTTGAACAAATTACTTTCCTGCCCGGGCTGGTGACTACGATGATAACCATCCTCCTGTTTGCTTGTGTGATCAGTCTCGTGGCTCCTATCGTAATGATTTCCCGGTTTGCCGCTGTCTCCTCTCTCTGTATAACTGCTTCTCTGGTCTGACAATGTGGGATGGTGTTTGGTGCTGCTACTGCTGCTGCAGCTGGAGTGTCCTTTGGTCTCTTCTGTATGTTTACTCACAAGTGTTTTCTGCCAAACAAGATAAAAATCAGGGTGTAGTTACATTTAAATATGTTTCCAATAAAATATTACATTTGGTGAAGAGATCAAAAACATTGAGGCATTTTTAAGGGGGGGTCGGGGTGGGGGTTAAATGTTGAAAGTCCGAGGTAATGAAAAACAACAGCAAAACAAAAGTCAAGTCATGGTCCAAGCCATTATTCGTACCCAGACCCTAAGTACTGTGTGGAAGCAACTAAATCTTGCTGTCTGTAGCCAAGTCGGTATTGCAAATGAGAATCAGTTCTCAATTACCTGGACATATAAGATTGAATAATAACAAAAATAATAAAGATTGCCTAAAATAAAACAATTTGTATTTTTTTTTTCTTTGTGTGTTTTACAAAAGGAGACCGAGTCAGCTATCTGGGTCCACAGCATAAATTGGATGATACAAGGAAAAGGAAACAAGTGTGATCAAATGTTTAATATTTTAAAGGAATGTACACTTCAGTGGCCCTAGCCCGCGGGTTCAATTGAAAATCTTAGTATAAAAGCCGACTGCAAGGGAATAATTTGTTTGCTTCAATAGAACGGGTGTTTGTCTGTTGTTTCAGGTAAAGTGCACCAGGTCTGTGTAGTTACAGCTTCCAAATGCACAATTGCCTAATCTGTGAAAAATAAATTCAAGCAGAGAAACTGTCAAAACTCAAGTTCAATGGCTACAAGGTTTGCAAAACTGCTGTGAAATTAGAGGTCCTACGTTCAAATGCAACTTGACCTGTACAACCTCATAACCTCATAAAGACATTATTCTTATTATTCAGTACCATTTGCATAGACTATAAACATCTGAGAAAAATATCATTTGCACAATAATTTGGAATGCAATGTGACTATCAAACAGTTTGTGTTGGAAAGGGAATACTCACACGGCCAATTTTAGGATGAGCGTGGATGGCTGCATGGGTTTCAGCTTTACTTAAATCTCCAATGAATTCCTCACATATCTGGCAGTAAAATCCAATCACTGGTATTAGAAAATGTAATCCTGTAAAAAAAAAAAAAAAAAAACACCGCAAAAAAAAACCAGAAACAGTGAGTGTTTTAATGTATTCAATAATCGTGCAATTTATATAATAAAGAGTGTACAAAGGAAGGCTACTTTACCGTCCTCTTTGAGCATTTCCCCCATTTCTTGCATCAAATTTTCAGTTTGAGTCATTTTTGTTCGTTTGACTTTGTCCCTTTCACTTTTATCACCTGGCTAAAATATAGAAATGACAAGTCAAATCAACAAATTACGAAAAAAGATCAAACTAATTAGGATTATTGTATTTCAGTATTCTTCCAAGGATGGTCTCATATGTGTCAAATGTGTTTTTTTCCCCCGATCCACTGATCTTGCTGATGAATTTAAACAGCACATCCGGGCAAGATGTATTGTTAATGTATGTAGATATGTCATTTTAATATAAACTGAATAAACTTTTTAACATTTTTTTTTCTTTTGGTCAGTTTTTATTTCTTAATTACAACAACATAACAGCAATTGTGGCTTATTAAAACAATACAATTGACTGTTTTATAAAAATACATTAAATTCATATTTAGCTTTCATATTTACCATTGTGTATAAGCCATTATGCAATGCGACGGTCAACTTCAAAACAACAACAAAAAAACCTAGATTTTATTTTGAAGTTGGACCTCGGAATCAATCCTTGTGGCGGCTGACTTGAATTTGAATTGATGCTGACCTGATATTTTCAGTGCGCAAAAGTGCAGTGGCTGATTTAAACTGGAGAGCAATATTACATTTCCAGTGCTCAAGAGCACCACCACTCTGGTTGTGTGGACCCCTGGCTCTGACTGTACACTATCCTTACTAAAATTAAGCTATTGTAATTGCACAAGTTAATAGGAATGCTTCAAAGAATAAATCAATCACAAGATTATTCAAACATTTACTTAGGAGTGACATTCCAACACTGCACATTCTACACATTCACACTCAGTGAACACGCACACCTTTTTTTCTCCCCCGCGAAGACAGTAGTCCCCAAGAGTGAGTGATGACAAAGCCACGTTAGCAGTGTGTTGTAAAATATACGTCGCAATTATCTACCACATATTTTTACTCGTTTTCAACCTGTTTGAGCAATGTGACCCATGTTTTTTTTTTTTTTAATACCCGTAACATTACGAGTGTGCATTCAGTGATATCTGTTACAAAACACGGGCAATCCATAACAGTTGGAAGCTCTTAAGATCTGTCAGGGTGTTTCAGAATTAGCAAAGAAATTATTTACCTTGTGCTTTTCGTAGGATGACAGAGATGTCTCAGCTGTATCACCTTTTTCTCGCTTATCCTTGGTTGCTTAAAAAAAGCCAAAGCAAAATGTTAAGAGTCTGCATGAATCAAGAATTGATCAAGAAAAACAGAAGATGGTAAGTATATCAGACAGCAGTTTTCAATAGATTGGGTCCACCGTCATGTCCAGAAGACACCAAACCTTATCCTTGATAACAGGGGAGGAAAAAAAGATCCAAGACAACAATAAAAATGTTGCAACAAATTTTAACTGAATAAATAAGTATCATGTGTAAATTACAGATTACATTCTAATCGAGAATGCACATTGAATATCCAGTCGACACACCCCTGTTCAAATACAATTTTTCTCTGTTACAAAAAAAGGAGACCAAGATAATTCAGTCGAAAACTACTTTCACGAACAATGTGCGCCGCACAACTCAATTTTAAGAGTAAATAAACTCTTTTAGAGAAGGGAAAGTAAAGTGAACCACCGAAAACTATGCGCACGCTCTTAATATTGAGGATGTGGCTATGTTCAGAATGAACCGCTCACATTCAAACTCATATTAGAGCAAAGTCAGCACGCACCTGCCACCATTTCAAGTACCTCTGATAAACCCCAAATAGAAGGCACTTGTTATTATGGTTTTCCTGACATCTTTGTAGTCGCATCTTAGAATACAAGCAATGGTCCTGTAGAGGATTTTTTCCTTTCCTATAACTTACTACCTCCTTTGTTGTTGGCTCTGAAAGACTCTTGAAAGAAAGAATGTAGTATACTGTTTAAACTATTCACCGACCTAACTGTGATTCACTTTGTGTCTCATCACACCCACTTTTATAAGGACTTCCCAGAGAACATGGTTAACATCAAAAAGGAACTGTTATCTCGAATATCTATCGGTATGTTGCTGGCACCACATCAAAGGTCAGGCTGAAGACAGTAGGAGGTACCGCCACGCTGGATCTGATTGCATTTTGCTTTCTTTGTTACTGTTTTGCATGAGGGTGTGACTATCCGCCTCTCCTTAACATATTGTCTTTATAGATACTTGTTATCTGTATTTGTCTGTGCGCTCTCACGACATCAAAAGGATAGAGGCCCGAATCAATTCATATTGTCTTGTGATAAAGTGAAGAAAAGACATTGTGGGGTTGGGTTTTTATTCCACATTTTAGAGAAAGAAAAAGAACCTGTGTGCAAAGGATCGGCAAATGGCCGGATCCCCTCTGCAGTCCGCGAAGAGCTTCCAAACAATCAGAGGGAATGGATTAACCCAAAGCAAACATCCAATTCAACAAAAGAACGGCTTCAGCAGAAGATTGAGGTTTTGGAAGGCCCCCTTGAGTTCAGACCTCCAGTTCCTGGAAGTACTCAGGAAAAAAACACATAGAGGAGAAGCTGCTTGTGACCTTCTACCAAGCCCCCATTGAGAGCATCCTTGTGTGCTGCATCACAGGGTGATCCGCTGGGTGCACTACAGGCAACAAGAGATGGCTGCAAAGACTGATCAACACCGCCCAGAAGTTCACTGGCTGTTCTCTCTCCTTGGTTACTAGCCAACACTTTTATTCCTCCAAAATGTGTCCCCAATTTCGTTGTATACCTGATGTACAATGACAATAAAAAACATTATATTCTGTTCGTTAAAGTTAAGAAAACATTGATGTGATTTATCTTGGTCTCATTTCTGTCCTCACCCAAACTTGGCATCTTGAACAGAGTTATGTTGACATCCACAAAGGTTAAAAGTAACCATCCTTGTAAGCTTGACTTTTTGACTTTCTAATGTCATGCCGTTCTTGTATATTGTATTGTATTGTATATGTACTGTATAAGCACATGAGGCTGGTCATAAATTCTAAAATCACTAAATGAAATGAATAATCTTAATACTTGATGGAATATCCTCTCACCTTTGATGAGTGACTGTAGGGACTCCAAAGCGCTCTGCATATTAGGGTCTTGAGACAATCCCAAAGAAGCCGCTGTCGAACTAAGAGGCTGCTCTGGAGGTAACTGTTTGCCAATCTCATTACAGTTTCCTTTGGTCAAATTGTTCAATATCATTTTGATCTTCTCACACTCATTGTTGTCCAGATTAGCAAAGACTTGTCTTGACGATAAGAAGCCATCCAAAAGACGGGAATATGACTGATCGTGATTATGCTGTTTACTGCCCAGATCCCAAGTCTTCATTTCATCCCACTGTGGTTTGACCAACTCTCCAGTCGTGCGTGTCGTAGATGTTTGAGAGTATAGATGTTCTTTTTTGGCTTTTTCATCGCCATATAAGAACCACTCCTCATCTTCAAAAGGCTCAGCTTTGGAAGCCATGTGACTTTGGGGCTGAAGCCAAGAGAAGTCACTGCCAACTCTGTCATGAGGCAGGAGCATGCTCTCATTTTCCAGTGATGTTGAAGTCGCCGGTGTTCCATGTTGTTGCAAGTGAGAGCCACGCCGTGGTTTTTTGCTTTTATCTGAGGCCTGTCGGGAGAGTATTGTTTCTTAACAAAAAAATGTACATTTCAGTTCCATGTACTCGGTCAGAGAAATCACTTGATTATTAGAACATGTTACAATGCTCGAAACTCAAATACCTCACATCACAAATCAACTTTCCCCATTTTAAATTTGAATTTAATGGAAATTCAATATCAATGTCATGATGTCAACATTCCGTTCGAGCCCCCCAATAGACACGCCCAAATACGTGTTTGCTTTTGCTTTTTTTGACCTGAAAAATCTGACTCAACCATATTGTACTTTTTAAAAACAAATTATGTCTTAGAGCCTTTTAGACACACAATAAGTATCTGTTTTATAGAATGTTAAGAATCTTTGCATCATGATTTCATGCTACAATTCAATGGACATTGTGCCAATGTTTGGCCACCAGGGGGGCACTATAAGTTCACTATACTTATAAGTAATGTTGGTCATTTTTCACAACAAAACTATAATACAGTACACGCTTGTATTTTGTTTTTGTTATATACTGTCTGCATGTGTTCAAATGCAAGTTGTTTAAGTTTTTAATTGCATTGACATTGATGCTTCTTTTGTTCCATGGATAGATTCAAACATACTGTATTTATACACACTGAATATGAAAAACATGACATAATATAAAAATATACAGTAGGGTTAGTATGTATTTAACCACGCTGTGATTTTGCAAGTTCTCCGACAATTTTCTTTGTCGGTGCATGTCCACTGTGAAAGACACAATCTACAAATAAATAAATAGAATTTGGAAAGCATAGTGTATGATTTTATTTTTCAGAATTCATGTGTATGTTTGTGCGGAAAATTAAGTATTTGAACAGGTGCCAATCAGCGAGAATTATGGCCCTGAAAGGCCCATTACTGTGACTTTAAAAAGTCCACCTTCAATCCATTTATTTGTCTAAATTTGTAGAACCTGGGTGATGTTGTCAGCTGCATAAAAAATGCATATGCAGCACACAATCAACCTCCGATTAAGGTAAATTCCAGACTATAAGCCGCTTTTGACCTAATACTTTTTAATGTGATGCGGTTTACTTGTGTATTTTATCCAATGCGTTTCAAGCCGCAAATAGATTTACCCACGTCTGACCAACGAATTTACTGAATACATCATAGTGGACCAATTAAATTGTCCGAGTCTACCCTCATATTGAATACCATATTCCAGTGGGATGCTTGGATGATAAAATATTTTACCAAAGCTGGCCGCATGCGTAGCATGAAGCATAGACTAAAGCTTACAAGAGCAACTATTGCTGAGGTTTGCCAGCGGATCCACGATTATGAAAGTGTTGCTTGGGTCTTGATTGAGAGCTCGATGTGAGATGTATGTGTGGAGTGACGACTCCCCTGCATGACTCATCCACAATCAGGCGACCAGAGCAGCAAAACGGAACATATGGTTTCCAAAGTATGCAATGCTGTGTGACGAACAAGACTGCACAAGCTTTTAGACAGACAATTTGCCTTGTGTGATAACATGAGAGACAGAGTTTCTGGAAGGCTACAGCGTACAGGTAACAAGCAGTGTTCGACAATGTTTGGGAACAAAAGCATCTACTGAAGTTGAAGGTAATTAAAACTTTTTTTAAAAATTCATCGGAGTGACCTCTTCTTTGCAAATATCCCATGCTATAATGTCGAGATAATAATAAAGCAAAAGGGGCCGACATACTGTCCATACAAATTAGTTTTATGGCTAAACTTGTTGCTGTTGCGGCTTTTAATCAGGTCCCCCGGTCGTCCGGATATTGTGGTACTACAATGGGAAAGACCAAAGAGCTGTCCGGTACAAAAGTGTAGACCTCCACAAGACTGGAATAGGCTATAGGATAATTGCCAAGCCGCTTGGTGAAAAAAAGAGCAATTGTATGAAAAGAGGCAAATAATGACTATCAACCTCACTCGGACTGGTGCTTTGTAGGGTATCAATGAAGCTAATAAAGGTGAGAAATGAGCCCAGAAGCAGACAAGAGGAGCTGCTCAATGACCCGAAGAGAGCTGTGACCATTGTTTCAAGAGCGACAATTGGACAGGACATGCTCAGGCCCTTCTGAGGTTTGGCCATCCGGACGATCCAGTGGAGTTATCAGGGTTCCCACTCTTCCACTTGCTTTTTATTTATGGGCCTTTTAAGCACTTTTGAGGGCTAATGTAGCCATTTTTAAGGACTTTTTCTCCATTCAGCAGGGGATTCACGGTGGATTTAATGAACAGAAATCACCGAGCTGGTGTTTATATCATTGCTGCCAAAGGAAGGGCACATCTTTATTTTTAGGGGCAATCAGCTAACCCTTTATTTGACATACTGTATGTCAAATTGGCCCGAAATGACCCGAAGTGATCACGTGATCATCATCGGAACTGATCGGAGTCGGTGGGAAAAGCAGAAAGGAAACCAGGAAGGCATGTAGCCCGACAGCGGGGTTTGAGGGGAAGGGCGCCAGGCGCATTTTCCAACAAAACTATTAATAGGAAGGGTGGGGAAAATTACATACACAAATGAAATGAACATCACAGGTTAATTTTTGAGGATGTTTATTGATTTTAGAAGCTTTCCCTGACAATTAAGAATATAATTTTACTTCTTTTTTATGGGTTTTTATGAACTTTAAGGACCCGTGGGAACCTTGGTTTGGAGAAAGTCATGTGAGCAGATGAAAACAAAATACTGTAAACCATTTTTGTCTGAACTCCACTCACTGTCTTTGGTGGAAGGGGGAGGATTTGGAGAAAGTAATGTGAGCAGATGAAAACAAAATAATGTAAACCTTTTTTGTCTTAACTCCACTCACTGTCTTTGGTGGAAGGGGGAGGATGAGTACCATCCCAAGAACATCATCCTGACTGTGAAGTATGGGATGGAAGCATCATGCTTTGGGTGTGTTTTTCTGTATAGGGGATAGGACGATTGTACTGTAATAAAGATAGGATGAACGGGGCCCATGTATCGCGACATTTTGCCAACAATCTCCTTCCCTCAGTCAACGCATTGAAGATGGGTCATGGCTGACTCTTACAACATTACAATGACCGGAAGTATACAGCAAGGATAACCAAGGAATGGCTCTGTAAGAAACCTATCAATGTTCTATTGTGACAATGTCAATCTCCGGACCTAAATCCAATAGAAAATCTTTGTAGGGACCTGAAATTCAGAGTTGATTAGCAATGGCACCTAAACCTGACAGATCTAGAGAAGATCTGTGTGGAGGAGTATGCCAAATTCCCAGCTGCAATGTGTGCAAAACTAGTAAAGAGCTACAAGGAAACACTGGACCTTTGTAATTACAAAAAAAGGCTTTTCGTACCAAATATTAACATTGATTGTCTCACATGTTCAAATACTTATGGTACTTGCAGCATTAATAGACAAATCAATTAATTAAAATAAAATCTGAGAATGTGATTTCCTGATCACACAGTGGACATGCACCTTTGAGGAAAATTCCGACACCTACATAATTTCCAAGTGGGAGAACTTGCGGGGTGCACACACCCACACACACAGTTAACAGAACATACAAGTAAATTTATGAGTGAGATGATTTACCTGAATAGTTAGGATTGCCTCCTTGAGAGAGGGCAGCTGGTTTGCCATTTCTTTGTTGTTGATGACCATCTTAAGTCCCTCCAACAAACTACTGCCGCTGAGCCCAGTACTAGAACTGGGACCAGTGTTGTCACTGATGTAGCTGTGGGTTCTTGGCTGCTTTTTGCTTTTATCATGGCTCTTGTCCAGGCTGCTACTTCGTGACGAAGACAGCCTAGGCCTGCTTTTGCTCCGTGCACGACTTTCCCTGGTTTGGCTTCGACTGCGAGCTCTGCTTTTGCTTCTTGCCCGACTTTTTCCACGAACGTGACTTTTACTCCTTCCTCTACTTCTACTTCTACTTCTACTTCTGCTTCGTGCACAGCTACGGCCACGGCTTGGCCCGCGGCTTTGAGCTCGAGATCTTCCACGGCTGTGGTTCGGACTCCTGCTCCGACTTTTGCTCCTGGTCAAACGCTTCGGGAAAACAAGGTCTGACTTGACAGCCTCTTTCAGGATTGTGGCTGACTTTAATGCATCAGCCAGGTTGTATGCCATGTTGCCTCTGAGATAGTCTGGGAAAGGTTTATTTGCAGCTATACATCTCAGGAACTCTTCTCCAGCACTGTCACTGAAAAAATGTAATCAAAATCTTGAATCAAGAATCGAAAATGTTCAATCTTTAACTGTCATTTACATCTTCATAGGCTGGGCAATTGATGGAAATTTAACTCTGATTTCAATTTTGGCTGTTAACAATCACAAAAACATTAATGTGCTGAAGAGCGCGTGAAGTTCCTATGTTGTGAATGTATGACGTGTGTGCGATTCTGCCCTGATCAAGCTTGCCTTATACAATGTTAAATGTTAAATGTCACCTCAGTTGGAGATTACTGTTAAACTAAACACACAATAAACACTAATTACACACATTGTATATTTAAATATTTGCATTGTTTGAGAACGATCGCTAGTGCTAAGGAAAAAGTCAATGTAAATGTGAAAAAAATTCATTTTTAAGGTAAGCGTCATCTCCCAGGAATGATGTCGCTTCAAATAACCAATAATCAGACACATACAAAGAGGCAATACTAAAAGGTATTGATTTTGCCTAATCTGTGAAAGACACGTTTTATTAATAAAGCTTACATGCAACCTTTTTCTTCTTCTCTTATCACAATGTAGTGTCCTCCATGCGTGCATGGCACTACACTGCCATTAGAGGCCACCATGTGCACAGCAGAAACTTACAGTGTTCAGTTTTATTCCATTTTTTAAAAATTGCTCTCATTATATGGTATAATTTGACTTTATTTTCATGTTTTTCTTTTGATTTATATTTAAAGTTGAGTTTTCAAAGATTCAAATATGAAAGCCAAGACCCCAGTTTAGCCTGGGAGGTATTGACTTGTGAAATAAAAACAAGATGGAATAAATACGATAACGAGACAAGGGCAGACGCTTATTCAGAGACTGAATGAGTGCATTCAAAGCTGTGGCTGAAGCAGAATGAAAATCCGAAAGGCTTGAATTGCACGTGAGACTTGATATTTTTGCAATTTTTGCACTTGACAAAAATTCTCAAGAAGAAAGTGTTCAATGTGCAGGGAAGACAAAGCATGGGGGTGATGATAATTGTGAGTCAGAGCGTTTTAGTCGTGTAATTCTTACCGACTGCTGTCAGGCTGCTAAAATAAACACACGTGAAAACTTGGACTCACCCCATCCATACATTGTAAATAGCACAGCCGCCTTACACAGCATACATGCAGTTGCATATATGCTTATATCTGTATTTTATATTGCATTCTGTACTGTGTACAGTTCTTTTTTCTGAAACATTTATTTTGTGCATGCAATACTTTGTTTTTCCTTTCTACCCCCCCCCCCCCTTCAATTCTGCTGCTGTAGATTGCAAATTTCCACAGTGTGGGACAAATAAAGGTTTTCTTATCTTCTCTTAATAAATACTAACTTTTGACATCAATGAAAAGACGTTCAATACTCGTGATTTCAATAACAATCAAAATAATGGTGATTATAATTTTTTTTACATAATCGTCCAGCCTAACATATACAACTACAGTACATACCTGTTGTCTGGTGTGTGATTGACAGGTGTTGGATTCCATTGGGAACCTGGAAGATGAGATGGCGGTGGCCGAGAGGCAAGCTGCTGGCTGCCTCCAAGAGTACTACGGTCTATGGAGAACGAGCTACAGTGGGGCTGAGAGTATTCAGAATTTATGTTAATAGTACTTTTCATGACAGACATGTGACATTGATAGCATGTTTATATTACTTCAGCTGCAAATGAAAATGTATTTTTGCTTTTTTAATTTTTTTTTATACAGTGGCACCTTGACTATGGGTCCCCTTTGTGTTTTTTTTTTCCGAGAGCAATGGTCTCTTTTTTTTTTGGACTCGTGTTGCAAGAAATTTGCAGCCACTCTGAAAAAAAATATGTATTTAAATTCATGCTATTTCCATTCATTTCAATGGAAAAAGTTGAACTGCATCTGGTGTCAGTTTTGACCATGGTGATGAAACAAATTCAACTTGTTCGTCAAAGTACCACTTCACATTTTATAATTGACAAGAAAAGTATACAGTGGACCTAAAAAGTCTAAGCACCCCTGTTCAAATGCAGGGTTTAATGATATCAACAAATTTTGCTAAGATAAAACATTTTAAAACTTTTTTTCCGCCAGTAATGTGACCTCTAACCTGACTCATTAAAAAACCCGTTAAGGGGAAGAATATTATAATCGGGTTGCTTTTTTTTCAAAGTACAGTAAATTGGTTTCATAAATATGTACACCTTCAAATTGATACTTTATTGGAAAATTGGCTTATAAATATTTTTGAGTAAGAGTCTGTAAGTGCGGCACATTTTGATATGGCACTATCTGCTCACTCTTCTTTGCAAATATGCTCCAGATCTCTGTTCGCAAGGGCATCTTCTGGGCACAGCCCTCACCAGATCAGTCCACAGATGTTCGATGGAACTGTTGATAATTGCCTCCACCTTCACTAAAGGGGTGTTCACACGGCACACATTTGCTCCAGTGCTGCACCGATGTATTTTGTTGCGATATATCTGACACCGGAGCAAATTTTGTGGAGCGTTCACACGTACAAAGCTGCTGAGCGTGTTCGCACCGGCGCAGCCCCACTTGGGTTCACACGGCAGTTTCTGCAGCGGAGCAAAACGATAGAAAACAAAGAGCTGTCGTGTTGGTTCTTTTTAAAACATATACAACTCATGCAACTGCTGTACAGGCACGTCCTTCTCCTTCTCGGTCTCCGTGCCTTCTGCTCGAGATGCGTTCAGTGACCGCCCCTCGAAAACGTAAATCAACGATGACTTCAATGACACTCAGAAAAGCAAACATATAATGCGCCAAACAGAAAATCAAGAGAGGAAATCACAAAATAAATTCTATGGGGGGGTTGTGAACACACAACAGAGGAACAAACTACACAAACAACTCCGAGACAGTCCAGTCTCCTACAAAAGGAAAGTTGAGATGGTATAACCCAAGAGGCAAGGTGCCGCTTGCTACTGTTATTGCCAGTTGCCATTCTATAATCTACTAAAGCACCAGTCAAACGCCATCATGTCTTGTGTCGTTATTAGACAAACAGTTGACGGAAGTACAACAGAGCACGAAAGCAACGCATTCTAGCCGTACGTAATCAACTCTTCTCATGCGTAGCGAGGCTACTCCCCCCGCCGCAAACGAGCATTTGCTCCGGAGCAAATTTTTAACCCTGTAGCGTTCACACGTACCATTTTACATTGGTGCTGCCCCGCAAACGAGCATTTGCTCCAGAGCAAATTTTTAAACCACCTCCCTGAGTGGGTTAAATTTGCTCCGGAGTAAGCTGTTTTCAGGTGCTACACCGGTGTAACTTTGCCCGTGTGACCGCTCTACTGGGGCAGCACTGGCGTAGCACCGGAGCAAATGTTGCCGTGTGAACACCCCTTAAGACCCCAGTTTCAACTGAAGAAAACAGCCCAAAGTATGACGCTTCACTAAAGGTATGCTGTTCTTTTGGTGATAAGAGGTGCTGTGTTTGCCAAAAATCTCTGCAGATCCTTCAGTATTGCTGTTTGCTGCTTGGCAGCCTCCCTGGCCAGTTTTCTTTTTAGGAGGGGGGTGCCGGTTCTTGTCAAGGTCACTGTTGTGCATCCTTCTGTCAGGAAAAGCCAACTACAACACCTGAACTTTTTTTTGGGGGGGGGGTGTTAATGAGAGACAGTTAAAACGGTGGTAGATGTGCACGGACTTCTATTGTATAAGATTGGATAATTCTGAGCAGTGTCATCCCCAGCGGAAAGAGTTATCTCAGTTGTTATTTTTGACAGAAAATGTTGAGAAATTATTTATCTTGCTCTCATTTTCTGTATCACAAAAAAACCCCATGTCATTTCAACAACGATAAAACATTTTACATACACTGTATAACTGAATAAAGGATATATATTTAATTCTAAAATGTGGTGCATGGAGTATGAGGACTCAATTTTGGTTATGAAGGAGCAGTGCAATCATTTAAGCTGAGACAGCACTGACAGTACTCTCCAAAGGTATTGGAATGGCAATGTCAATTATTTTGTTGTTGTTGTAGATAAAGATGTGTTAAACAACTCAGGGCAGAGCACCTTTTGTTTGAAGCCACCCACTTTTCAAGTGAGCAAATGTATTGGAACAGACATTATTGAATTAACATTCAGTGAACTTTTCAAATTTGGTGGCATAAGCCTTAACTGCATTAAGCCTGCGATACGACTCACTGACGTCCCTGTTGTATTCTTCATTTGAAATGCTTTTCCGGGACTTGAAAGCCTCTTTCAGTTCTTGTTTGCTTCTGGGGGTTTCTCCCTTCAGGAGGGGGTCACCAACTCTGTTCCTCGAGGGCCCCTATCCCACATTGATTAGCTGTCTCCCTCCCTTCAACACACCTGAATTTTGTTGCTCATCTCTGTGCTGCTTTGCAAAATCCAATTTGGCCTTCCAATTCATTTTGCTGATGAATGCTTTGGATCTTGTAGTATAGCTTGTATATTTCTTTTCTCAAAAGTCTTCTTTGAACAGTGGATTCTGATGCCTTTGCCCCTGCCCTGTAGAGGTTTGCATTGGTGTCGCGGTTATCTTTGGGTGTTTCTTCACAGCTCTCATAATGTCAGCAACTGCTGTTGATACCTTTGGCCGACCTTTCCGATGTCCGTTATTCAGTACACCAGTCGTTTCTTTCTTATTCAGGACATTCCAAATTGTTGGACTGGCTAAGCGCAATGTTTGTATATAACAGCTCTGATCGATTTTCCCTCTCTCAGCTTCAAAATGGTTTGCTTTTGTCCCATAGACGGCTCTCTAGTCTTCATGTTTGCTTCACAGCAAATACAGATAATAATTCAATATCTAATATTCAAGCAATAAATCTAAAAGGCAACACGTGAGCAACTAGAAACACGCATAAGTCATATCTTCCAATAAATTCAAACAAAACGTGCCCTCTCCTGAGCTGTTTAACACATCAGTGTCAATACCATGAAATAAAAGGTATTCCTGTTGTTATGTTTCATATTCATCTTTGGATCTGAAAGCCAAATGTCTTCAGTGTGCAATAAAAACAAAGGAATTCACCTTGCTGTTCCAGTACATTTGGAGGGGACTGTACTTTCTTTTGACACTCAAGTTGTGCCTGCTCAGAATTTAGTTGTATTTAACAGACACTAATGATGACTTACCATAGACAATACCTTCACTAAAAAACTGCAAAAATTAGATAATACTGAATCTATCAAAATAATTTCACTGGAGAAGAAAGTGAGCGCAGAAAGAAAACTGACCCCTTCAGCGAAGTGGAGACTGTTAAATAAAACGTGTTTATCATTGTCATTAATGTGTTTATCATTTTCATTTTTAGCTGAACATTCTGCTTCACCTATTAAAGATCGGCTGCGGTTTACAAAACTCATATACAGCAGTATCCTTTCACATCTTTGGAACTTTAATAAAACTACAGTCCCGGAGTACTCAACCTGGCAGTACCTGGTTTTGCCACTGGAAAAGGCTCAATGACAGAGTTATGCCAGGCCATGTTGGTACCAAGAAGTGGAAAAAGTCCAATTGCTTTTCGAACTTCTTGACACAACAGTCTGAGAGAATACCATTAAAGTTGGATGCTTTCTTTTGACAGCGAAGTAGTAGAAATACGAGTAGCAACCACTTCTCATATTTTAACATCCTTCTAAATTCAAGTCTTAATATATTCTAGATTACCACAAGCATTTATTGCACTTTATAACCAATGTGTCATCACCTCCCACCATGTCTAAGACAGTTTTGCAAGAAAGAGAATTAAAAAATTATATTTCTCTCACAATGTTGCACTGTTGTACTGGGATATTTTGAGATACTTCCTACTTCAGTGCTTAATTTAAACGTCCATGTATAAAACCCAACCAACTTGCTAAACTGGAAGACACAAGCTAAATATGCCGTAAACGCAGGGATAAAAAAAGACAGGTCGATATCTTGATTCACCACTGTACATGATTTTTACACGTATCAAACATTGACATTCTGTTTCGAGTGTACAGTATGTGGTACTGTTTCTCCTTGATCCCTTATCAAATATTTTAACCTCCAGTCCCCGGTCTCCCCCCTCAGTGCATGAGCGTGTTGCGTACGTACATTCATATAATTAGGTCCTGGAGGTCTTTGTAGAAATTGGGTTCCCAGAGGCGCCGAAGACGAAAATGGTCCGGACCGTCCAGGAGGTAAATTTCGAGCAGAAGGCTCACACGAAGCACCGACATTGTAAGGAGGGCCGCGAGATGGTGGAACGCCGAAAGATGGAGGTGGCGGGCCACACTGACGTTGACCAGGCCGGTTCATGATCCGTATTTTGATTAAGCAATAAAGACAAATAGGATAAGCTCAAATTAATAAAATGAATAGTTTGCGACCCAGTCAATTGCGTTGCTGCAAACGGATAGATGTCCCGGACGAAAATACAGCACGTCAAAAATGACCCGGACGAAAACAGACTCTTCTTCGAACATGATCGTAAATAAGATCACCGCCCCCTAACGAATAGGAGCGTTACTGTATTACATTTGTGGTTTTTATTAATTCACAAAATGTACGCATAATTTGGCACATTGAATACAGCATGAGAACTCAATATTTAAAGCCACAAACATCACACAAACAAATCAGAAAGAACAAAAAAAAAGAACCAAAATAAAAACTTAAGTAAATAAAATGGGGAAAAAAGAAAAAAAATACATAAACAAAATAACAATAAATACACCTATATCCCTAAATTTGCGAGGGTAGAGGTAATCTAAAACACCATATTCCGTTTATGCACTTATTTTTATTATTTGTGGGTCATAAAGAGGTAATGAACAAATTATATAATTTGATTTGTCCAGCTCAACCATCAACAGGACAATTATTTTGATTGTATTTTGATATCATTGTATGCTGATAGCTTTAGCCCTTTTATACTCATGTACTTAAAAATCATATTTTAAATGATTATTGCTGAATAAAATCCTGCAATTAAATAAATTCACATTTCAGAGAGAGGCATACTGTATATAGAGAGAGATATGTAATCTATCAGTGGCTCAGGCACCCATCCGTCACATTTTTTTCATGTTGAACTGAACTGTAATGTCAGTCAGACTGCCACGGTCCAAACACGAACCAGGTGGTGTGTGGATCCCAAAAATGCAGACTAAGATAAACTGAGTTCAAAAAATCATTTATTTTTAGAAAAATGAAGTATTAACAAAGTATAAACATAAATCATTGGCAACAACAAAGCCAGGAAAACCAGACATGAAAAGAAAGCGCTTGCAAACTGATCATCCAATTGACTGGAGGTGATTAGGCAAGACACATCTATAAATGGTACTACAGTTGACAGAAACAAACCCCAGTAACAAAAAGGAAGGAAGTGTCTTTCCACTTGAATTCCACAATTAAGTGATCCACTTATTTTCTCCAGATTTATTGCGGAATGGCATAATTAATAAAGTTATGTAGGGGGAAAAAAAAGTTAAAAAAACAAAATAAAAACCTGACGAATAAGTGATCTTAGTATGAATGATGCCTGACAAAATCATGAAACTTTGGCAATATTTTAATACTTCTTCTTTGTTTTGTTCAGAAATGTATTTCCAAATTTAGCAGGATTGTATGTGGATGACAGCAGCATGGTGAAGAGTAGTAGGACGGGGATAAATAAGTATGGAGCATATATGGCAGCAAGCATCCAGCGTTCCTGCCATGTCTGTGGAGACCACCGGCTTTCAATAGTGGAGTTATGAAAAAGGATGTGGGACAGAATCGGGATTAATGTGGTAGCAACATGCGTGGAATAAATAATGGCCGGAGTCCTGATCCAGTGACAGCTCCCTGAAAGAAAGGAAACACTTTTGATCAAAAGGTGAACCATTTTATCTTGACATGAACCATATTTCTATGGGGCAGAGCTGCAGTATTTGTGTATTTGTATTCATGTATTTGTCATCTTTCACTGACTGAAAATCTATAGCCCCAGATGAAACAGTAAAAATCTCTTGGTCAGGATCTGCCTGTTTGTTCAAGGTCATTGGCCATTGATATGTGATACTGAGCAATCAGTTACATAACAACAGTTTGTCAGTCGAATTTTAGTTTTTATTTGTGACAGTATGCTTGAGGAAAAAATGGCCTCAAAGAGTAGATTTAGTTTTTTTATTTCTTTGTTGTTTAATTTTTTTTTTTTTTTTGCGAATTATCAAAAAGTACGAAAGTAAAATCCTAAAAAGTGCTTAAATCACACAAAGTTGATTTTTTTTAATCAAGCTGATTCTCAACCGAGAAAAGTTTTTGTACAGCCGTATATCCTGCCTCCAAACACATTGTCGCTCTGTGACTGGTTAGGCTCCGTGGAAATCAGGGGGCTTAGGATAAAATTGATTCATTAGGTTTTGTGAACTGACAAATATCGCGATAATTCAGCTTGTACGCAAGGTTATGGGTCCAGTAACTGTATATCCCCAAAATTTCTAATTAACATTTTCATGAACACATGTCGAAAATCATGAAGTTTAATTTAGGACACATAACGGTAACGATATTTTGACATTAAAAGTTTGAAAATATTACTTTAAGATATATTTTTCTTAGTACCAAATATTATCGGAAATGATAACTGCCAATATTTTTTATACTCACCAGTAAAAGAAAATGACTGTAAAAATTAATTAATGTGGCATGTCGTTGCTATTTCACACACATATAAACATTTTATCAGAGTATCAAAGATGAGTTAATAAAATTACTTGTTGCAACGCATTGGTGTTAGCGTTATATTTTTACGTAATTACGGTAATACGTTTCAAGAACGCTGATTACGTTCGAGTAAGAGTGGACGATTTGGTAAGCTTACCTTTAAGGAAAGCATATGCTGCAATCGGGAAGAAAGGCAATTGCAGCAGACCTTCACAGACGATGAAAGATTTGAACCACTCGGGGGGGTGCAGGAGCATTGGATCTTTGTATTCCTTTGAATACCACTGGAGTAGGTCTCTCAGCTAGAGCAAAGGCATTAGAGCAAAGACATTACGGACAGATACTGTATTATACGGACGAATGAGTAAAAGCCACTAAAAGGGTACTTGAACTTCATCAATTGTGCAGGACTTACAGCTTCGGGATAGAAATATCCCGGTAGAACAGTTTGCAAGTCAATAAATAACGTGATAGGAATGTGAGACATAAAATAGAAAGCAAATATTTTTTCTAATAAACGAATCCCGTTCATCCTTGCTAAGCAAAGAACAAACATAAAACAAAGAAACAGATTTTTTATAAGAGGACACGGAAAGCCCTTCCAGACAAATCAACGTAGCGCCTCTCCAAGTGGAGGGAACTTAAATTGTGCAACTCAGTTCAACCATAGACCGGTATAGATAACAACATAGACATCCATAGATTCCGGATCGATTCGCCGTAACTACTTTTCACATGTCGGATACATTGTTTCAATAAATTGTTTCACCCATATAAGATGCGTTAGGATTGTCGGGGCGGGAGGAGGCAGTGGCACCACAGCGTCAGTCTCTTGACATTTTTGTGCACAATTGTAATGCAAGTTCACTAGTTTACTCACTGCCCGTAGCGAGAAGTGAAGCCACAGGCGGCCATCTTATGTTGCCACTTTGCAAGCGTGCCTAACTGAAACACTTCGATTGTTCCGAGGCTTTTTCGTGTTATTTTCTGTCTGTACGTTGAAAATGCCACGCTGTGTGTCGTACAGCTATACCAACAAGTCTCTGAGAAACGCGAAATGCACATTTCATCAGTATGTGATTATGTGCTAGGAGCACTTGTATTCTTTGAAAGAATACAAGTGAGTTTTGAGGCGGGTTTTGAAGATGGGCAGCGAGGAGGCTTGCTTGCCGAATGTTCAGTGGGAGGTCTATTTATCTAGATTCTAAACATTAATTAAATATAATAATAAATCAGAATTAAGTTGATAAATAGAGAAAGGGACTGCAATATCCATTATGAACACGAGAGAAAATTGACACAAGAGTGCCAGGGTGTGTATGTATAAAATCCCGATACAAACCAAACGTTGTAAAAATATCACGGTTAAGGGTAAAAGCATGAGCCTTTATGGAGACTTCTTCCTTCTTTCTTTCTTTCTTTTCTGATTGATATAAAAATGATCTATTTATATATCAACACATAACACGGGGTAGGACTAGATAAGTTTTTTACTTCTTCCTACTCCCTTGAACATAATAATTGTGTTGAATGATGACTGATTTCTCTTTCCTTTTTACTATTTTACTTACCTTAGTTTCTGTCAATTTATTACTTTTTTTTATGTTCAATAAACAAACGAAACCAAAACCAAACTCTTAATTGCGAGAAGAGCCCCAATGGGACGTGTACGGTAGAAGTCCGTCTATTCCCTCTTCTGGTTATAGTTTGTCATTGCAACTTTCTTAAAAATAACATATATAATAATAATAATAATAATAATAATAATAATAATAATAATAATCACGACAAAATGTCCACCCAGTGAAGATAATTTTGTGACAATTCACAACGGTCGTTCTTCACAACTGTTTCCACATTGTGTATGGCTCTTCTTTGCTCTGAAATGCGACAGCCCTCTTTGGCCGTGCACAGCAAGCGCCGATAGCCTCCCTCTGCTCATCAGAGTTAGTCACTGTCACCTTCTGAAAGAAGACCATTTTATTTCTCAATACCTGACAAGAGAGCTCCACTTGGACGTGCAAGGCAAAAGTCGATGACTCCCTACTGCTAGTCATAATTTGTCAATGTAGCCTGATGAAAGAATACCATCTTGCTGTCTTGCTTATCCTGAAAAGTCGATCAATGCCGTCTGTTGGTCACAGTTTGTCATTGCAACCCTTTTCAAGATGATCATATTAGTTCTTATTTCCCTCGAAAAAATCAGCAGTTACACATGAAGGCAGCGCTGTAAAGATCATTTTGTGACATTTTATGGATTTTTTAAAATTTCTGAACAAAAACATAATGACAATTAATTCACAACGGGGGTTCTTCCATGGGGCGGCCCGGTAGCGAGTGCTTAGCATGTCGACTTCACAGTTCAGAGGTACCGGGTTCGATTCCAGCTCCGGCCTTCCTGTGTGGAGTTTGCATGTTCTCCCCGTGCTTGCGTGGGTTTTCTCCGGGTCCTCCGGTTTCCTCCCACATTCCAAAAACATGCATGGCAGGCTGATTGAACACTCCAAATTGTCCCTAGGTGTGGGTGTGAGCGCGTATGGTTGTGTTGTGTTTCTGTGTGCCCTGCGATTAGCTGGCAACCGGTTGCCCGAGGACAGCTGGGATGGGCTCCAGCACCCCCCGCGACCCTGGTGAGGACAAAGCGGTTCGGAAGATGGATGGATGGATGGAGGGTTCTTTTACGCTGTTTCCACCTTGTGTATTGACCTTCTTCGCTCTCAGTTGCGAGAGCCCCATTGGGACGTGCACGGCAGAAGTCCGTTACTGCCATCTGCTGGTCTTAGTTTGTCATTGCAACATCCTTGAAGAATACCACACGATTTCTGATGACAATCGAAAAATCAGCAGGAACACAAAATGGACCCCTGTGAAGAAAATTGTGTGACATTTGGTGGATTTTTTTTTCAGAACATAAAAAATGCGACAATTAGTTCACAACAGTCGTTTTTCACCACTGTTTCCACCTTGTTTTCGGATCTTCTTCACTCTCAATTGCAAGAAAGGCCCCCTTGGGACGTGCAAGGCAAAAGTCGATTCCTGCCCTTTTGTGGTCAGTTTTTCATTGCACCCTTTTGAAAGATGACCATATTATTTATTACCCTCGAAAAATCATCAGGAACACAAAATGCCCAGTTTGTGAAGATCATTTTGTGGCAACTGATGGATTTTTTCCATTTCTGAAAACAAAAAACATTGCTATTCATTCACAACGGTCGTTCTTCCCCACTGTTTCCACCTTGTTTTTGGATCTTCTTCGCTCTCAATTGCGAGAAGAGCCCCACTGGGACGTGCACGGTAGAAGTCCGTCTATTCCCTCTTCTGGTAGTAGTTTGTCATTGCAACCTTCTTTAAAATAACATATTTCTGACTGCCATCGAAAAATTAGCAATACGTCAAAATGGCCCCCCAGTGAAGAAAATTCCGTGACATTTCATTGATTTTTAAAAGAATTTCTCAACGCAAAAAAACGTGACAATTAATTGGCCGTGCACAGCAAGCGCCGATTGCTTCCCTCTGCTGTCAGAGTTAGTCACTGCCACCTTCTGAAAGAATAGAATTTTATTTCTTAATACCTGACAAGAGAGCTACAGCCATCTCGTTACCTCTGCGTCCCACGTCCTAGACGCATAATTTACCCACGGGATGCACAGTTCCAAATAATGTGCATTTTTGGGACGCAAGGAAATTTCTCAGTCAAAAGAAAAAAAAACTATGGCAGGCCTGAGGATTTCACGGTAACAATCGTTACCGATAGCGTGTCGTTTCCGTGGCGTCATTTTGACGGTACTGAAAAATCCTTTAACCATAAAGTAACCGCACACGAGTTGGCTGTACGCGATCAAATCTCTCCTGTGTGATCAACGCGATTTCACTGTGCCCGTATGTGTTTTGTGGTGTGGTGTGTGAGTCGCTGTTTTGAATTTACTTTCGTTTTGTTTTCAGTGTTGGGGCGGGGGGGACGGAACAGATAACGTTATGTGCGCATGCGGGTTGATATTTTAGTCCGCATGTTGAGGAATCGTGCGGATGAAAGTTTGAGATGACGCGAAAAAAACACACAAAGGTCTACTAATTACGACATTTAAGAAATGGGAATGCCAGTCTGATTTTTCGTATGAATCGTCCGAAGGGCGTTTCACTAAACTCTCCTGTGACGTATGCACAGACCACGAGGGCGAGATACGGGAGGCACGATTCCGAGGCAAACTGGACATTAGATCTATTGGCTAATCGCTATGAAAAATATTTTGAAATATTATTGGTTATTCTATAATTTACTGGTTGTAGCATGGTAACTTTAGGAATAAAACATTCGTCACAAGGTGTACTAATGCTAATGTTAACTGTCGGTAGAACTAATGATGACGTGTGTTAGATTCTTTCGCCAAATTGAGAGTAGATCACACATGCATCGTCTTGGGAAGAGGATATTGTTGGGGGAAGAGCGGCCTCCTCTCCCCCGCGTGTTCGTTGAATTTCGGACAAGGAGAATGTTGGTAATCCAAATAAAGGCTGGAGTCGATGAACAGTTCCTTCGAAGCTTTTAATAACAGAATATTCCGGGCACCCACGAATTACAGACAATGGCTGTGCGTCACGAGTGCGAAGCAGGAAGAGATTCACATCATTTTTATACCATCAGAAGGGCGGTACCGAGACACAAATTGTGATATCATAATTTTCGTTTCTCCTCAACCCATTCTCAGCTTGGCGCATTCCAAAGTTTGTGCGTCTTCAGTAGGGAATATTCCAATTCTAGGTGATGATTGTTACAAGGACGCCAAGCTACACTGCGGGCATGGGAAAGTTATACAGCATGATGAAAAATGAGCAGAATACAGACTTCAATGTCAAGCCACGTCAATACTTACCTGTATTAATGATTACCAGTAAATTAATCTTTGCAGTGTGAGATTGGAAAAAATACTCTTTTTTTGTGGTATGCTGTATTCATGATGCCATATGAGTACACTATATTTTCGTTCATTTATTTTTTTTTTTAATAAACCTGGAGTACACAGCTGCTGATGTAATGTTCATTGTTAATACAACATTTACACTTGAAACGTGATACTTGAGTTTCAGAATTCTTGATTATGAATATCAGTCAAACTAGAAAAATGGGTTGAACGTTGACAGAACCCAAAAGTTACCGTGGTTTCTCATTGGGTAATCCGACGGAACCGAAAAAACGGTTACCGTGAATTTCTGAAATCCTCAGGCCTGCTACTGAATTATTTAAATTTTTGCAGTATTTGTTTATAATAATAATAATAAGAATAATAATAATACATTTTATTTATAAGCGCCTTTCAAAACACCCAAGAACACTTTACAATCAGGAACAAGAACCATAAAACACAATGCGGGTTGAGCAGCGGCAGCCAAACGCGCCAACGTTCACTCAACCCGGAAGTCAGAAAAAAAACACAAGGGAGGGAGAGGGGGAGAAAAAAAAAAAAACATGCTCGAACTATCCTCATCTGAGGATAATTTGAGTCCAAGAAAGAAAAAAAAAACTCCAGCACGTAAACAAGCGTATGACAGTTAGAACAAGTCACAAGACATGAACAATGAAGGCGGTGATACAAGGGTGTGTATGCGCGTGTGATTGTCTGGTTGTGTGTGCATGTCAGGCGGCAGCTGCTACGTCAAGGTCTTCTCATGGAAACAGTCCTGGCCTATCAGTCTATGGCCGAGAAGGAGGAGGTGATGGTAGGGCACTAGCTTCCATGCGTACTTTCATCCAGGGGAAAGGTCGAGATAGCAGATGTTGTTTTGGTAACAGGCTGCCAACAATTCCAGACAGCCTTGAGTCCGTGGCCTGTGTCTCTTCAATGGCGCCGATCAGCCAAATTCGCGATTTCTTTTCTGAGCGCGGATCCCAATTTCTCCAAGTTGTTCTCCATCTTGCAATCACGCTCTAAAACCGCATCCATTTTGCGGTTGAGCTCAGTCACCGCTTGAGTCTGAGTGTTGGACATCAGCGGCGTGCCATCCAAAAAGACCGGCAGCTTCTTCACTTCCAATAAAGCCGCTCCCGTCGGTTGAATTTTGCGATAGATCAGGAAACTGCTAACACCAAACAGCAGCATACCTGTTATCAGAAGGCCGATAATGTAGATGTCTTCCACATTCTCAATGGACAGTGTTGACAGGCACACCATTCTCCACTTCCTCCAGGTATCTAGGGTGTACCCAGCAGCAAAAGTCCCCGAGGGGCAAGCAGGCTCCCCACTGCCTGCTCTTCTCGTCGAGAAAATTTTGTCGATGGCATCGAGAGACCAGCCAACCAATTCCATGTTTGTTTTTAGGATGAAAATACGGCAGGAGGCTAGGATAGTCAGACAAGGACAGCACATAGTCTGAGTGGCGAGCAGGGAAGGGCGGGGGTGGGGGGACAGGAGCAGAAAGCAAAAAGCGTCCACCTTCGTCGAGAGCCAAGCAAGAATGTATGTATATAATAATTGTATGAATATGGTGTTGTTTGTGTTATTGTCATATGCAATTGAATAAGTAGACCCAGTGGCGGGCCGGGCGTTTTAAC
>NW_017805695.1:1566189-1566845 GCF_001891065.2 Hippocampus comes
GCCCACTCGACGAAGTGGAAATAATATGACATAAAGAATACAGAGAATAATTTTGTTAACATATTTATGAAAATAAAATAACAAATTAATGTTATTCTTAGAAAAGTAAATTTACTTTTCTGAGAATGTTTAGGCCAGCAGAGAAGGCCTTGCTGGCCCTGAGGGTTCGCCACTGCCTAAAAGGCTTAGAGCAGGGGTCGGCAATCCAAAATGTTGAAATAGCCATATAGGACAAAAAAAGGAAAAAAAACAAATATGTCTGGAGCCGAAAAAAATAAAAGCCTTCTATAAAACTTACAATTAAGGAAACACATGCTGTATGTATGTAGGAGACTGGACTGTCTCAGAATTGTTTATGTTATTCATTCCTTTCTTGTGTGTTCACAAACGCCCGCATGGAATTTATTTTGTGATTTCCTCGCTTGATTTTTTTGTTTTGGTGCATTATTTTCGCTTTTCTTAGTGTCGGTGAAGTTATCATTGATTTCCGTATTTCGGAGGCTGTCTTTGAACGCCTCTCGCGTCGAACGAGAAGAGAGAAGTCAAGGAGTCGGACGCTGACTTGTCTGTAGTGATGTGTCGTTCGCGAACGAGCCGGCTCTTAGAGACGGCTCTTTGAAGTGAACGACATGAGCCGGCTCCTAAGAGGGAGCCGC
>NW_017805695.1:1567158-1573591 GCF_001891065.2 Hippocampus comes
AATTGATAGTTCAAAGGCAGCGTGTAGACTGGGCAAGGTTATAATATCCAATATCAAATTTTAATTTATAATTTGTTGTGTGGTAATCAAAGCTTACTTATGTTGTTTTACTGTAAATATTTAAACACTTATAAATATGCACAATCAGAGATTGGAACTTTTTGTTGACCTTGTTTTGAGATGGGTCTTTGTTTTTGTACTTTGTAATTTATTTTTTTGTAGCACTCCATGTTGTACGCCATGTTGAGTATGTTCAGAAGAATATAAAGCCATATAAATAATAAATATTTGATATACTGTATATTTTTTACATTCGTAATTCATTTTACACATAATTTTACATTATTTTTGGGAGTAATCTAATTTAAGCAACAAAAAACCTGAGGAGCCATTTGGGAGCCGAAAGAGCCGGCTCTTTTTAGTGAGCCGAGCCAAAAGAACCGGCTCTCTAAAAAGAGCCGGAATTCCCATCACTACTTGTCTGTGTTTGTCGTAACTGTTAAAAGCATAAATAACGTATTATTTTGCGGACACTAGGACCATGCTTCTCACCCAGCAGGCATGTAGTAGGGGGCGTGGTTATGTGAATGTTTTTGGCGCAAAGTTGTAACTGTTCAGATCCACTTGGCAGTCGTTGAATAAAGACGTGTTCTACAGTCAATCGTGTGGGCTCCTTTCGACTGCCACAGTATACGTTTTAAAAAAACAACACCACAGCTCTCCTTTTTCGGAGCTTCAACATGTATCTATAGCTATTTGAGCTATATTAGCCTACTATCAAAATATTTTTCCATTTTCAAACATTTTTTAAAAAGCTCCAGGGAGCCACTAGATGTCGCTAAAGAGCCGCGTGTTGCCGACCCCCGGTTTCGAGGTTGGAAGTGGCACAATCCGAGCAGGATAATTTACACTTTACACTTTCCCTGGAATGCGGCAAAATGCACATATCAGTGGCCTTCCGTCAGGGCCTTCAAGGCCTCGGCAGGCGCAACCTGTATCAGAAACACGGACCGAAATTTACAATTTAAATGAAGTGGAAATAATTTATTTCCAATAGTCTTTTGTCTTTATTTTTCAAGAAAATTTGACTTTATGCGGCGAGTTCATCAACACAGCTTTGTCAAAGTGGCTTGTTCTGGATTTCTTTGGGGCTGGGGGAGTTAGCAATTAATGCGTAATTATGAATGAGTGAGCAATTTAGCCTACACATTGCAACTTCTCACCCCATAATTATTGGATTTGGAACAATAGGAACATATTGCACAATAATAAATCTTTATTCTTTTCAATTTGGGTTGATCTGCTTGTTTGCAGCGTTCGGCCGTTGGCAGTGCGTTGGACTCCGTCGGCCACCGTAATAAATTTACCAGTAAAATATGTTTGTGTTAAAAATTACACAACAAACAAAATAAAACACACATTTAACTTGGTCCTCAAGAAGGAGGCCCGAGAGGAATAACACCGTACTTCATATTTTACATTGAAAAACAACAACAACAACAACAACAAACAAGTAATCTGCAGTCTTTTTTTTTATTGCCGCTTTGGTTTAACAGGCTCCTCACACTAGTTGGCGATATTGCACCCGTTCCAAACGTTGCTGGGCAGAAATAAATCCAGCGACGAAGTCAGGTGACGTCAGTCTAATTGAGTCCAACTGGCCCATTCGTATATTTGACATTTCGTGATTTTTGACCGGACGCAATAATTATTAACATGGAGAATGATATTATAGTTTCTCTTGAGGACTTGGGGTAAGTGAAGGGCGTGGGGAATCTCAATTATTGTATGAAACAATGTCCAGTTGGCTAACCATGCCTCAGTCTGTGTAACAATGTGACGTGGTCTCCTTTAGCTAAACCCATTTTTTTTAGACAACATTAGTCAGACAGTCATTTTAATCAGCGCTAAAGATGGCCATTATAACGTCGCAACAACTGTTACAATGGAGCCTTTTGGGGCGGGGGGTCTCTTCTCAACAACACTTATCGCTCTTGAAACGAAACTGCTGTGCTGTACTGTAATTGTTACTGCGATCAAGTGCAGTTCCTTTTAAAGTCCACCATCGCTGGAAAGTCGTCATTTGTTTGTTTCGTCACGATGTATGCGTGCATTCTTAACGTCATTTGTTTCAGTTTCGTCACGATGTATGCGTGCATTCTTAAATTTTGGTCAAATTTACAAATGGGTCTTGATTCAGGTGCTCTCAATTTAGCTACAGATGATCTAATTAATAAAATAGGCACCCTGGGTTGATGAGGAAAAATATTGGAGTTGCTTGAAGACAATTTTAATGTGTGGTTTGTCATTGAAGGTATCAAGGCCCACTGTTGGAGGACGGAGCACTGGAGTCAGCTGTGAATGGTGGGGCTGCGTCCCCGGAGTTTACAAAACTCTGTGCTTGGATTGTGTCAGAGCTCAGACTTTACAGTAAACTGGAGGAGAATGTCCATGCCACGAACTGTAAGCTTTCGAATCTTAAATCGCAACACTTAATAACTGCTGCTTTTTTTTGAGTCCATCACAATTCCTGCAAAACCCCGTGACACTTCCTTAAAATTGAAATTCATTGTCATTTTGTGTAGTATGAGGGCAGCCAAATGATGTAGTGACACGTTTGTCTCACAGTTCTGAAGTTCGGGGGGTCTATTGCAGCTTTGAAAAGGCCACCAGGTTCAACAGGTGTTTGCAGCAAAAAGAAAAAGTAAAAAAAAAAAAAAATATTCATTTTAGATGTCCCAAAACGTTTTTGGTTCTCATGATTTCACTTTTGGAACAGGTTCAAATGGCTCATTAGTTCTTGTCCCCCAGGGTAATATGTCCTGCCTCACTTGCTGGACTGAGATTGTTCCAGGGACAATCCAAATGCGCGATGTATGAGATTTAAACGTCGCCTAATGTATGAAAACTGCAATTAACCATGTTCAAATTTATGTTGACATCTCTTATTTGTGCGCACATCAACATCTGAAAATACTAAAACGATAGCCCTAATATTACAGATTTTATAGCTATAGCGTTTTCCTCTGCTTCGAGGAGCTCACCACAAAAGAAAAACTCTTCGTCCATAAAATGCAACATTTTGGTGCCATCAGTGTGATATTTTTACAGGTTGATGTGGGCCTAAGTAGAGATGTCCACGTACATTTTGGTGACTAGTGTTTGAAGTTTATGATATACCGAATATATGTTTTAAATTTTACAAGGACCAGAATACAAGGTAGTTGTTCTTTTACCTATTGCAGGTCCTAGTGAGGCAGAGGGCTTCCAGCTGGAGATGAGCGGTCTGTTGACAGAAGTTGCTTGTCCTTACTCCATCCTCACAAGTGGAGCTGTCACCCAAAGGCTTCTCAACAAGAATGACTGTTTGCTGCTGCTCTGTATGGTTTCAGTATTGTCAACTTTTCTTTTTGTATCACACAGCATGTATAAGTCTCTTCAACTGGATTTAAACTGCATGGTTCAAGTGACATGTTTTTTTATTGATAGATTGATTGCTGCTAAGTGGCACAATTCTGATGTGCGTCATGGCAGTGTGAAGAGATTAAAAACAAAATCAAAACCTTCTGCAATTGAGTATCCTCAAATGAAAATCAGTTTTTTTTTCTTATCACTGAAATCTCATCGACTGGATATCTTCCAGTGCAACTGCAGCCTCAACAGACAGATTGGTTTTGAGATTAAAATACATGCTCAGTGAAGTGTACAGACCCTCATCGAATCAGTAACGCAAACAAATTAAAAACATCAGTCGTCTAAAGGAGATATAAACTACAGAAAAGCGTACTGTATATTGTAGTTGCATTCTGTTTGGCCAGCCAACATTTATTCAATATGTGACAAGTTGATTTTATAGAGCCAAGGGCACTATTTGAGCAAGCAAGGTATACAAGTTCGAATATGACTGAAATAATGAGAAAGTGTCATTTTTCATCTCAGCCTTTCTGGTATCTGAGCTCGAGGCTTCGAGGATGATCCTGGTAAACAGACCCCAGAAGAAGGCCCAGGAGTCTGGTAGCCCTGCCTTCCAGGAACTAAAAGGCATCTGCATGGCACTGGGCATGTCCAAGCCTCCAGCCAACATTGCCATGTTCCAGTTCTTTAGTGGTATTGAGAAGAAGGTCAGTTTCTTAAAGCAGAGTATGCACACACGTTTACTGTTACAGTAAAATTAAGGATTAATAAAGGTAAACCAAATGGATAAGAAACATGCATTATTGACCAGCTGAACAAAGCAAAGTTGAAGATAAAACCATTCACACTCATTTCCATATCAATAGGCTTAATTTTCATATTTATGGTTTTGTGCGGGTTGATCTGTCTTTATCATATCGAGATATGAACATTCAAGATAATATCAAAATGAGGACAATATCAGTCACATGGCCTTGCCACACATGTAAATCTCAGTTCAACCAACCACATTCCTCCTTTCAAGTTTGGCGTTAATCGATAGTGCAAACCAGCATATGACCATCTTGTGGAGGGCGAGAGGGAAGAGGGAGACACCCACCCAGCCACAAACACAGACTGAGCGAGTGACACGCAACCGCTGCTGCCTAGACACCACACGCACAAAATCCACTTCCATATTCCAGTATATACGGACAGTGCACGTTGTTTTTGAACATTATGTGATGATATATCATTTCAAAATATCATGGATAAAATAGCAGACATTATGTTTTAAAATTGTACAGTAGCCCGCGCCTAACCGGTCCATTCAGCCGATGACAATAATCTTGTGGAGGCCGAATGGACCGGCGAGGCTTGGGCTCGGTCCTCTTTCTGTCGCAACGCGTGTTTACATTGACTGCCACCATCTTTTCATAGAGCCATAAAAAGCCATAAAATGTGACATTATATGGAGAGCCTCAAAATGCGATCCAGGCTGGCATAGTTCATAGCGCTTGGAGTCCGCACATTGCATTGACCAATGTGTACACAACCATCGTCATATACGGGGGGTGAATGGTTCACTTTTTTTTCTCTATTCTCCCCCTCAAGCCACACAACCCATCCATCCACATTCTGAAACTCTTATCCGTACTACGGTTGTGCATGGACAAGTTGGTATAGAACATCAGACACTTGGATGCAGATAACATGCACACGCATGCAAACACAACAAACACTTTTACTGTAGCATAAAATTATTTCTCATTAAATCACAGTTGCAGTACAATGTGAATTGAATTATTTTTAATTTATTGCAGACTTTAATATTAATGGATGTCAATAAGTTCTAAAAAAAAATACACTTTCCACATCCTTTTGGACTGATAATTTTCCCTTTAAAAATGTTTACTTCACTGAGCCCATAGTAATATCTTTATTGTATCTTTATCCAGGTATGCGAGGAAAAATATTGGGAAATTACATTTTTACAATATCGCACAGCCCTACTATGGGCAGTGTTAGTCTTCTGGTATATTAACTCAACATGCTGTGAAAATCTTTGCAAGCACAAGGAGAACATTCAAAACCTGTGCGTAATGGCTACTGTTGACCTGATTGGAACCAGAACCCATTAATTGTGAGAGAACAGTGCAAATACTACTCTCACTCCTCCAAAAGTATGCGAACAGTGAGGCCAAAACCGTGTGCGAAGTCTTTTGATTTTGGTTGGTAAATTCTGAACATAGTCACATACCCAGTTATAAGAGCCTGTGCAAACTTTTGAAACCATGTTATCTCACTTGTTTATTTTTGCTCTCCCACTCTAAAAGATTTCACTTGAGTTGTACAGGGCATATAGGTCACATCAATGGTGGAAAAAGATTACTTTTATTTTTTAAAGATAGGACAAGGCCTAATAATTAAATGTTGAAATTAAGTTTATGAGTTAAAATGATTTCCATTCAAGAATCACTTTTGTTATGTCCTATTTTTGGAGAATCCTCAGTGTATGAGTGAGGGGGTACTCATACTATGACAAAATGGTGAGGAACCACTGCTTTACGCAATTGTCTTTTCAAAGTTAGTCATTGAACTGTTGTAAACTCACAAGTTGATATACCCTTGAATAATGATAACTTTGAAATGCCTATTTGTATTTACCTTGATCAAAAATATAAACATCAGAGATGAAAGTCCTCCGGATTTTCACGGAATTCCGGGTTTTTCAAATTTTTATGAAAATTTCTCCGGAGAATTGAGGAAAATTTGCATAATCCGGATATTAGTTGACAACACTGAACGAAGACGCGTTTGAGTTCGTTGTATTGCTTTCACGAGCTTAGCCATATTGAGGCACTAACACTAGTAACAGTAAAGAGATTTTTGTTTGTGTAATAATGACAGAAGGCATGATGGCGTTTGACTCATGGTTTAGTAGAACGAATGGCAACTCGCAACAACAGTAGCAAGCGTCATTTTGCCTCTTGGGTTATACCATCTCAACTAGAACGTGGGGGATAGTCCCCAAACAATT
>NW_017805695.1:1573823-1576829 GCF_001891065.2 Hippocampus comes
AAGATTAATCATTGAATGTCGAGTATTTGAATAGCGTTTTGTGTAAACTAATTCATGCTTGATCGGCCAAGTGCGTGCGCGTGCGCGCGCTCGCGTGTGTGTGTGTGTGTGCGCGCGCGCGCACACACACACACACACACACACACACACACACACTTATTTATTTATTTTTTTCCCCGGAGTTTTCAGAAAAGTCCACTTTCATCTCTGCAACATTGTATTTTATCTCTCTTTTAGTCAAATTAATCTCAATGATGTAGAAATGCCTGATCTTGCAGTAGTGTCATATTTTAAAATGTCTATTTTCTCACGCTGCTTGTTGTTGTCTGTCGTCGTGTTTGGTAGCTCAAAGAAGCCACAAGTCGAGTACCACCAAATCATATTGGAGACCCTTTGTTGAAGAAAGCCTTTGGACCAGTGCACATGGTAAACTGGGAAGGAATATTGTTTGGAGAAAACACAACACTGTAGTTCAGCTATTGACTTCTTTTCATCCTTTGACAGGAAAAAATTGAAGCCATTAATCAAGCACTTGTAAATGAGTATGAAGTGAGAAGGAAGATGCTGTTAAAACGTCTAGATGTGACAGTGCAGTCTTTTGGTTGGTCAGAAAGAGCAAAGGTATGCAGCATCTTGTTTCAGAAGAAAGATGAAAAATGTGCCGTTTGCTCTAATTTTCCCTCTTGGGGAAAAAAAAATTGTGTGTGTGTGCGTGCGTGTGCGTGCGTGCGTGTGTGTGTGTATATATATATATATATATGGCTCAAACTGATTCTATATATATACACACATACACACACACACACACACACACATAATTTTTTTTTTTTGTTTCTTCACTATAGACGCAGGCTGGGAATTTGGCTCAAGTTTATCAGCCGCTACGTTCTGCCCTGGGTACCAAAAGCAAAATATCTGTGGCGCACCTTCTTGCAGCACGACAAGATTTCTCAAAAATTCTTCGCACAAGCAGTGGAAGGTCGAGAGAGAAGACTGCTTGTGCCATTAATAAGGTGAGTCAATCATTTTAAAAAAAGAAGAAAAAATAGAAACCTAGACAGGTCTTCAATTTAGGGTTGAATTACACCAGACAAAGAAGCAATTCAATCCATGCAAGGTACATCATAATAGACTGTATAGTTTTAATTCACCATGCGTCCGTAATCAAAATAAGTCGTTAACACGAATGTACATATTTTTCTTTTGGCACCCAATGACGCAACAGCACCATCTGCTGTTGTGTGACGACACATTGAATTGTTTTTTGAGGACTAAGTGGTGGTAGTACGATGGTGCAATGAGCTCATTGCATATGATCTCCTGCACTGATAAAATGCGGTTCGGTCTTGTCCAGTTTTGAAAAGTTCTTATTGTATATACCATGTAATATAATTTATTTAGAATATAATTTTGCTTTAATGACAGGATCATGATGGCCTGGCATGGAGGCGATGAACTTTTGGTGTTTGTGTAGCCCAAGATGCTTTGATATTGGACTTTATATCACCTGCATTTCAGGGTTTCTGTTTCCTCATCTTCTTTTTGACAATAGCCCATACATTTTCACTTGGGTTCATGTTTAGTGAGTTTTCTGGCCAATCAAGTTACTGTTATTCCATGGCTGCTAAAACAGGGATTGGTAAATTTGGCTTTGTGTGCAGGTGTCACATCCTGCTGGAAAATAAAATAATTGTTTCCAAAAAACCAATAGGCAGCGGGAAGGATTAGGTGCTGTAAAATTTCCTGATAGACTGCTGCGTTGACTGTGGACTTGATACAAGAGAATGGATCCATACCAACGAATGGCATGTTTCCTCAAACCATTACTGGCTATGGAAACTTGACAGTGGACTTTCAGCATTTTGGCGTTTGTGCTTCTTCAGACTCTGGGACCTTACTTTCCAAATAAAATGCAAACATTTCTTTCAGCCTTTCATCTGAATAGAGGAATTGGGACCACTGGGTAACAGACCAGTACTTTATCTCCTTAGCCTAGCAAAGGTGCTTATGGCATTGTTGTTGGTTTCAGAGTGGCATGAGTCATGCAATTAATTCTACAGCTGCAGCCCACGTCATGCACACGTCTATACATGGTGGTTCTTGATTTACCGATACCAACCATAGCCCACTCCATATGAAGCTCCACTAGATTTCTGAATCACTGTAGCTTGAAATCCTCTCCATCCCTGTCACTAGTGCACCTTTTCAGGCCATGTTTTCCCCCTTCCAACTTCGTTTGCAATTTCTTTTTGAGACGTTTTCTCCTGAGGGAGTGTTTCAATTATTTTATGTTCTTTTATTTATTTATTTTTTTCACAACCGTCAAGTCAGCAGTCTTTCTCAAGGTTCTGAAACCCACAAAACTAGACTGACACAACTTTAAGGCTGGGGAAAACCTCTGCAGCTTTTTCCATGAACTAGCTGACATGATCTGGGCATAGGGAATGTCCAGTGTTCAGCTTTGTCATGATGATCCAATTTAGTATTGGTGCCGTTGTTAAATCCAGCTTCTTTCACCTTAGACAGCTGGCCAAAGTAAAACCTCTCCTCTCTCATGAACACTTTGAGACAGTAATTCATGCCTTTGTCACATCCCGGCTCGACTACTGCAATGCCCTTTACTTTGGAGTCAGCCAGTCCTCCATTAAGCGTCTCCAGCTGGTCCAGAATGCCGCTGCTCGCCTCTTGACTGGTACTCGTAAGAGGGAGCACATAACTCCTACTCTGGCATCCCTTCACTGGCTCCCCATACATTTTAGAGTTATTTTCAAGATCCTCTTATTTGTTTTCAAATCTCTAAATGACCTTGCGCCACCTTACCTCTCTGAGCTCATCCGCCCCTACACACCTGCCCGGCGCCTCAGGTCTGCGGACCAGACATTATTAGAAGTACCAAGAACTAAACGGAGGCTCAGAGGGGATCGAGCCTTTTCTGTTGCTGGTCCCTCTCTCTGGAATGACCTCCCACTGAACATTTGGCAAGCCTCCTCGCTGCCCATCTTCAAA
>NW_017805695.1:1585275-1592156 GCF_001891065.2 Hippocampus comes
CCTACTCTGGCATCCCTTCACTGGCTCCCCATACATTTTAGAGTTATTTTCAAGATCCTCTTATTTGTTTTCAAATCTCTAAATGACCTTGCGCCACCTTACCTCTCTGAGCTCATCCGCCCCTACACACCTGCCCGGCGCCTCAGGTCTGCGGACCAGACATTATTAGAAGTACCAAGAACTAAACGGAGGCTCAGAGGGGATCGAGCCTTTTCTGTTGCTGGTCCCTCTCTCTGGAATGACCTCCCACTGAACATTCAGCAAGCCTCCTCGCTGCCCATCTTCAAAACCCGCCTCAAAACTCACTTGTATTCTTTGGCATTTGACTCAGCATGACTTAGATTTGTTCTTGGTTTTGCTGTTCGGTGCTTTCTACCGTCTTTATTACCGATTTGCTTTACTGTTTGTTGTATATGTTGAATTGCTCCATGTATAGCACTTTGTATGCAGCGATGGCTGTTTGAAAGTGCTCTATAAATACAGTTGAGTTGAGTAAAACACTGCATTTTCTATTATACGTTTTTGCAATAATCAAAATTTAAACAAAGGCTTGAAATATTTCACTTTGAGTGTGGTGAACATACAAGTTTCACTGATTGAAACAAGTTATTGAAATAAATGGACTTTACCCTTGTCATTCAATTTTTTTGGCATGCGCCTGTATATGGATAGATTTTTTTATTTCGTGTCTGGAGAAGTTAACTGCATACAAAGGAGCCCGCATACATATAATTGTTTCATGAAACTTGAAAAGTTGAAGTGACAAAGCCACATATTTGTTCCTGTTACTATTGTACCGTAATCAGATTTATGATTTATTGATTTATGTTTACACCACACTTGTTCGGCAGATTTTCGTGAAATTGAATACTCCAAGTTCAATTGTTGAGTAAGATAACAACTCTAATTGAAATAGATTAGCTGTCTTTCATGATAATTCCTGGCTGCAACTGTTGTGAAAGCGCTGTATAAATAAAGATGTAATGTTTGCTTAATTTGCCTTTATGTTCGCGTAAAACAAGATTAATTTCTTGCTTTTTGGTTAAAAAAAAAAAAAAACTATACGGGGGGATAACCTTGTAGGAATGATCACAAATTAAATCACTGTATTGAGGGAGAAAAATAGCAATTTGATTATTTTTCAAACTTGTTCAGCCCTATGTGGGCATTCCCAAAACCCTCTCGCTGGTCGAAGGAGAAATGTGACCAGGCTTTGAGCAAAGAAATGTCTCCAATTTGTGTTTGTTTGCTCTGTCATAATGGGAGAAAAACTTTGGGGTCAGTATTGAATGTGCTGTTTCATATTTTTCTTTTCTTCCTACCAGGTTTTAATGGGTCGGGTACCAGACAGAGGAGGCCGTCCCTGTGAGATTGAGCCTCCTCCTCCAGAAATGCCTTCATGGCAAAAGCGACAGGATGCCCCCCAAGGTAGTGGTCACTATGGCGGAGGTGGGCATGGCGGGAGCAGGGGGGGTAATGATCATTATTATCAAGGCAGCCGGGGAAGCTATGAGAGGGGTGGAGGAGAAAGAGGAGGCAGGGGAGGAGGTGGTGGCAGAGGTGGAAGGGTGCAAGGAGGCTGGGGAGAGGGGGGCGGAGGAGGGAGAGGTGGTTACAACAAGGGCCAGTATCAAGATTTGGGCGGTCATCAGGGGGGAGGCGGAACAAGGGGTGCTTATAGAGGAGGCGGGAGCAACCAAGGAGGCCCCCAGGAGTCCAGCCACCATTCAGGCTATAATGACAATTATCACCAAAATGGAAACTGGCATCAAGAGAGAGGTGGCGGTAGAGGAGGCAGGGGAAGAGGAGGCCGAGGAGGCTGGGGAGGGAGAGGAGGCCAAAATTTTAATCAAGGAGGACAGTTTGAACAGTTTTTTCAACATGGCGGCCAGAACTACAACCAAGCTGGCTTTAATCAAAGCCGCCACTACACTAGTTGAAGGTAGCAGTGTGGGACATTAGAGCCCAGTCCGCAATCGCTGAAATAACAGGTTGACAAGGCCTTATTAAGCTCACATTTTCAGCATGTTTGATCAGACTGGTCATCAGTAAATGCAATGTGTATACTCAAGTGTAAATGTTTACATGAAGATGACATTTTTTTTTTGTCTCCCTCCACCATGTCAATTAAAATAAACGGTGTCAGTTAAACTTATTTAATTTGAAATCAATGTAGTTGTTTGGGTTGTTTTTTCAATTATAACACTTCACTGCTGTCCATCAGGAACAAGAAGAGTGTTATCTGCAAGTCTATGGTATTACACAAAGGGTTCTGCATTTTTTTTTTTTTTTTTGTTACACATGCTTATTTGGACTGTTATTTTTATGGCCAGGGTGCATTTTGTTACTTGATAACAGCAAATATAATTGATTAAAAACAGGTCAAAATGTGTTGTTGCCCTTAGATTGTGAGCCTACAAATGTGGATATTGGACTCGGTGGATTGCATGAAAGAGTGACTGAGCAATAAAATCATCAAAGCAAACATTTTCTTTCCCCCTGTTTGTCAGAATGCCTTATAAACAAATTATACTCAAATAAATTAAAATAGGAGTAACTCACTGTAGTCGTGGCTAGCCTGTCTGCCTCACAGTTGAGAGTTGTGGGTTTGAATGTCGGCACTTTGCTATTCAGTGTGACGTTTGCATGTCCCTGTGCCAATGTATGTTTTCTTCCTCTCACATTCCAAAATCAATCAGGGACTTTAAATTGCCCGTAGGTGGCCTGCATTTTACGGGCTGCCAGTCTAGGGTGTACTCCACCCCTCACAGAAAGTCAGCTGGGTTCGGCTCCAGCTCACCGGTGACACTAATCTAGACAGGCAGCACAGAAATTGAAGCAATTGAAATAAAATAGGTGAGCAGTGGCATGCATTGCATTCGGGAAGCTGACACAATAAAACTACTTTTCTCAGGATGAAGGATTTTAGAGTGTTTTCATTGAACTTATTGTTCGTGAAATGCCGAGATTTTAAAGTTTTTATGTGGCACCGTTTTACACATCACAGACCTTCATGGCATTCAACACAGGGTTAGTCATTTCATATATCACTGGTGTCAGGCGGAATCCTCTTACCTCCAAAATCATCGTTTTACAGGACACCTCAAAAACAGTTACGTTTGTTCAACCATGAATATTGCATCAACAAAGAGAACAAACCATTTTGACACTTAAGATTGGTCTACCATTTGTAAAACTAACACCCAGATATGTGGATTGACCAATGGAAGAGATTTGTGAAAACGTAAAATTCACCAAATTGTGACAGAGGTGATTTCTGCCTGACGGCTGTGATATTTTTTTCTCCGAGGGGAAGTCTTTTCATTTGTTTCAAATTACCAAAAAAAAAAAAAGGAAACTCCAGGTCAACATAATTTATACATCTTTCGATATTCAACTGAGTCAATAATTAAGAAAATGCCACGCTTGTTTATGAGTTTCAAACGAACAATTGAATATTCCTTTGTGTATTATTATGAGTGTTACTTTATTATTATTGGAAAACAGATGTTATTATTATTATTAATGTTCTTCCCAAGAAATAATTTTTGCTGAATGAAAATAATTTTTATTCGAATAATTTCTTCAGATAAATCACTTTTAAAGAATAGTAACGATAACCTAACAAATGTATATCTCGTATGCGTATGAGTTTAAAATTATCCGTGCATCGTGCACCGGCTTTGGGCATTCTAGGCGACTCTATATTATTGCGAAAGGGTCTAAGAGGAAGTCTCACTTCGGGACTCGTCTCTGGCACCCAAAAGTTCCACAAAGAGGAAAACGCAGACAAGATCGGGAGAGGAACCGAGTACGGCGCCGTATAATGGAAAGAAGTAGCCGGTTATTTGCTGTGATGTTGTTTACTTCCTTCGCCTCGAGGATACGATTTGAGAATTGAGTAGTTAACAAGGTTGAGTAAAGCGACTGTGTTATGGACCCTTAAGGATCTTTTCGGCTACTTGTAGCAGTGGGACTTCTAACAATTTGCCTATCTCGGGGTAAGTATCGTTTTAAGTTTGCAAGTTCTTTGTGCGTGGATATTCGTAACCGGTCATTCCGTGGTTTTGCCCATCCGGTGTTTTTTGAGGGAGCAGTAGTCGCTGTTGTGGCGCGTTTATTGCATTACAGTCAAGGAATCCTGTGGGACTTGCTGTTCAACTTGCAGCCACCTGTTTTAACACTATTGATAAACGACGACATGGAACAAATGGTCATTCATACGCTTTTACGCATTAAAGCTTTTATTTATGTATTCATTTTTTACATCTTAACCCGTGATTTTAAATATCTGGGAAAGACGGGAGAAACCTCCCAATGTTGGGTATGCCAACCATTCCCACGACCTGTTTCATGAAACGGACGTGACACCGATAGCGATGTTCCACCGTAAATTCGGTCATTTGTATTGTACCAACAATCGACATTCATGTTTTCATTCATTTTAATTTTTATGTTCTATTGTTTAAATGCGTTCTTTGTTCGTGAATATGATCACTCAGGTTGTCGTGGACATAACTGAAGCCGGTTTCATACCCCCCCAACAGACTCAGGCTTCCCCCAAGTGAATAATACAGTGTGATATTTCATCTCAGCAAAAAAAAAAAAAACATTCTGCGGGGTATTGTTTTTAAGTACTGTATTGGCTTTTCACTGTTTCCAACTCACAGAGCAGTGTGTAATCAGTGTATTGTTTGCAAGATAATTCAATAATTACAGTACACTGCTGTTTATTAAGTGTAATTTGTGATCGTAAGATAATTTTCTTCTTTCTTCCGTCCACAGGCACCGGTTTTTCTCAAACACATTTTTAATCTTCTAAGAAAGACTCAAATCTTCAAGCTTCATAACTGTTGAGGACCAAGGGGAGCACCCTCTTGATCTATGCTAACTCAAACATAAGTCACAGCTAGGTCATGTATTTAAAAAGAATATAGTGCAATACAGTACAACAACCTTTTACGATTATTCATATTTGTTTGGGGGCAGTTGTGCCAATGCTGAATTGTAGTTGGAAAGATGGTACCTAGCTTCCTGGTTACTGCCAAGGTTCATTTGAAAAAGGAACCATCCCGACTATTCAGTGTGGAAACATCAGTATCTGTATGCATACACTTGTGAAACCACATTAGCTCAGCTGTTTATTTTTACTTTTCCTATCCAATCAATTTCTGCTTTTTCTTTCGAATGGTTTGTACAGGTTAGATAGAGGTCACACTTAAGTCAATTTTACATTGCACTTAGCACTGCACAGACTGTTGTCGACCAACCTCACTGATCTGCTGCTGTGGACGGAAGAAAAATTTGTAGCTTAAGATTTCCGAGTCTTAACGTGATGTGAACGGCGGCCCGGTGGTCCAGTGGTGAGCACTTCGACCTCACAGCGCAGAGTTCAATTTCAGGCCTCCCTTTGTGGAGTTTGCATATTCTCCCCAGGCCTGCGTGGGTTTTCTCTGGGTACTCCGGTTTCCTCCCACATTCCAAAAACATGCATGGCAGGTTGATGGAACACTCTAAATTGTCCCTAGGTGTGAGCGTGGATGGTTGTTCGTCTCTGTGTGCCCTGTGATTGGCTGGCAACCGGTTCAGGGTGTCCCCTGCCTACTGCCTGAAGACGGCTGGAATAAGCTCCAGCACCCCCCGCGACCCTTGTGAGGATAAGCGGATCGGAAAATGGATGGATGGATGAATGAACGTGATGTGAACAAAAAGACATAGTGATGCAGGGAGATTGCCACTACAGTACTTGGGATGTACCGGCCTTATACAAGACAATACATCTTTATTTTGATAGCGCTTCCACAACAGCCAGCTGTAACAAAGTGTTTTACAGAACACTTATAAAATAACAATAATACAACAGAACACTCAACATAAAACATCAACACTAATATAATTGTAACAACTATTCCTACGTACATCTTGTTGTTTGAAGTGGTTATAGGTAAGAGGAGAGAATCAAAGTCTCCTCTCACCAGTAGTTCAGCTTTGTTCAAAGTGAGAGATATGCTTTAGCATTTTTAACTGTCGAAATTAGGCATGTCCCAATTATGTTTTTTGCAACTAAATCTGAAACACTTGATTTTGTGGTTTGGCAGATATCGTGTCCAGGTCCAATACTTGAGCAATACATAAAGAAAAACAAGTATGTATCATAATTGGTCAGCATTCGTAGTTTTTGTTTATTCAGTTAAAGTTATCCCAACATGATACCTTTTTATATAGATATAATCTTGCGCAGCAGTTGGTAAAACCAATTAAAAAAATAATTTTTATCATGTATCAGTGGTGCAGCTCAAACTACTAATGTAGGCAAATTACATTTAATATGAAGATGAAGATGTAGCTATCCTTTATTTGTCCCACACTGGGGAAATTTACAGTCTACAGCAGCAAAATTGTGGGTAGAAAGAGGAAAGAAGAAAAACAAAGTGTTTGCATTCACAAAATAAATGTTTCCGTTTCAATGTACACTGTTCAATTAAGTGCAATACAGATATAGATAAGGTGGCTGTGCTATTTACAATTGTTTTTCACGTAATTTTATTTTTATTCAGCAGCCTGACAGCAGTCGGTAGGAACGAGCGGCGGTATCTCTCCTTCTTGCAGCGCGGTTGTTCTTCTATCTATCTCATCAAGATATCTAAATATCTTCTAGTGAAACTACAATCCATCCATCCATCCATCCATTTTCCACCGCTTATCCGGGGTCGGGTCGCGGGGGCAGCAGCTTTAGGAGGGAAGCCCAGACTTCCCTCTCCCCAGTCACTTCTTCGAGCTCTTCCTGGCGGATCCCGAGGCGTTCCAAGGCCAGCTGGGTGACATAGTCTCTCCAGCGTGTCCTTGGTCGTCCCCGGGGGCTCCTGCCCGTGGGACATGCC
>NW_017805695.1:1594956-1621583 GCF_001891065.2 Hippocampus comes
GGCCCCGGTGACCCGCGTCCGGGCAAGGGAAACTTCGATCCATTAATTTTACTCGTCATAAGGGGTCTTTGAGCCGTGCTTTGTCTGGTCCCTCACCTAGAACCTGTTTGCCATGGGTGACCCTGCCAGGGGCATAAAGCCCCGGACAACTTAGCTCCTAGGATCATTGGGACACACAAACCCCTCCACCACGGTAAGGTGACGGCTCACGGAGGTGAAACTACAATTAAGAAAAAAAATATATCAGCAATTACACAGAGGATATGTTCAGACTACAGGCAAATGTGACCCGAATCATTTTATTTGCCCACATGTGAAACCGGATCATGTATATTTTTTTTAAATCACAGTCTGAACGGTTCCATCCCCCCCCCATTCTCTCCCCCAAATCAGACCTCAGTCCCTTTCATGGAACTGTCTGGATGGTTGGATTGCTTTTATCTGACCTATACGTCATCAAAAGCCCAATATGCGCACTGCATGGATGGGGGAGGAAGCTTGGGAGAGTCATTAAGAATTGTGCGTGAATCTGACGTCAAGTGACTGCAATGGTAGTTTTTGAGTTTTATCAGTGAGTCCGTTTCCATGGAGGGGCGATATCCAGGACCGCAGGGACGTCAGCATTTTGGGGCTTTTGTGAAAGAGTACAGGGTGCGGCTGGAGGTGTAATATGCAGTCTGAATGCTTTGATAGTTACCACAGGACTTTATGATGAGTGTGTGTTTAAATAGAGTGGGACTGGGAATTTTGCTCTGTTGTCACTAAAGTGTGTTTTGTGCTTGAGCGTGATTTGCTGCTTTGAAGTGGTTTTCTGCCAATTAATATTTTGCTCTTCAAGACAGTGTCACCACACAGTCTTTGAAAATGGAGTTGTGGAATGCTTTTGGTACTCTATGGATTCGACTGGCCACCAGCCAATCGCAGAGCACATAGAGACAAATATTTAGAGTCACATTCACACCTGATAAGTCGTTAGTCTTCAATTAAACTGCCATGTGTTTTTGGAATGCTGTAGAAAGCCAGAGTATCTACAGAAAACCCAAAAAGCCACAGCTTCACATGGTAGGGCCATGACCCAGATTCAACCACTGCAACTCAGAACTGTGTGGCAGACATGCTAACCACTAGGTTACCATCCTGCCTGGCTGTAACATAGCCACGGGTAAATTCTGAACCCCTTGAAATGCCACACAACTGGATTAAAAACACTGAACTACAGTGCCATGAAATAATATTTGTCGTTCCTGATTTCTGTGCCCTTTGCATATTTGTCATGCACAAAAGTTTCGGTTCATCAAACACATTTTAATATCACACAGAGACAACCAAAGGAAATATAAAATGCACTTTCTGCCAGTTTATTTATTAAAGCACACAAAAAAAAATGCCGATGTGCACATTTTGAGCATGACGTCTTTAATCCACTGGTGAAAGGACACTTATTCTCTCCTCTTTCGTCTAAAACTAATTCAAACAACAAAGCGTATGAGGGGAAAATGGTTAAGATTGCACGTCTGTCCGTGTTTATCTGTTATGTGTTGTTTATTATTTACTTTATGTTAAAAGTGCTTTGTTACAGTTCCAACTGATGTGAAAGCGCAATATAAATCAGAATGTATGTATTGTATTGTTCAACCTTGAACATCGCATTGTCACAGATGGCAAGGGAGTTGTAAAAATGGCACAGAAATGTATGGACAGACCAGATTTTGTGAAATTTACCAAATTTTGACATCAGAGGTTTTGGCTCAAAACCAACAAAACCATAGGTTGGGAAAATGAGGTCAAGTGTGTGGTTGGTATGTAACCTTTCATACTCCCATTTTTCCAGATTTCAGCTAAAATGTTGATTGTACAGATTCATAAATGACATGGAATATATTTGTTTTAGTTTTCAGTGTTCCGTAATGGACGAGCCATGAAACGATTGTACAAGGCATCAGTACAAGGCATGGTTCTTTAGCGGAGTATATAATTGGCTTGTGGTGTGAATGCACGTTATGTAGTAAGTCATACGTTCTTGACTCTGCTAAAGAAGAAGAAAATCTGACCGTCCCAATATAGTGGTGATGAACTGTAGTTTAGTGACTACAGCAAAGTTAAATGATGACGGGGCGACCGACTGACAATGACTGATTTGGTCGGCTTGAAATAATGGGTGGCCCGGCCGCTGGCGAGTGTCGAACCGGTAAAATTTACTGACGTGCCCACCAGTAGTTGCTGTGCTTTAATTTTAATTTTTGCTCCGAAGGAGATGTCCAGGAGGTCCGACGAGATGTCCACCCAAAACATCCACCAATCGCACAAACAGGAGAGGAAAAGCAGTTTCTTCAAGGTACACGTCACAGCATTACAAATATTTTTCAAAAGGGAAGTGAGTTGGAGCCTAATTTGGTGGTCTGTTTCTTGCCTGTTTTTCCTGTGGGCCGCATATTTGCTTAAGTGGGTTGATCCACTCAAATGTTTTCCCGGATTATTTTTTCCCCCAGCAAATCGTGAAATGGTCTCTCAGTTACAGTAGGTTAAAGCCAAGTAGTATTAAACCGATGCAATGTATTTATGTAAGCTTTAAATGTATCTAACTGAGATCCAATGCTTGTCATAAACAAAAAAATGGTAGTGTCGACAGAGGAACAATGTTTACATTGCACTACTGAGAAATTCAGAAACATATCAGATTTTACAACGTTAACTTTTTGTGCTTGTGACCGTCAGTGTGATGACTTAAATTTCGGATTTCCCACTGCTGACATGATTGTTTTGTTATTCATGCTGATGATCAGTAGCCCAACAGAATGATTTCAAAGCTGCAAGGATAACGAGGAAATGAAACAAATGACATCAGGTATCACACAGAAAATGTTCTATGTCAGTCTAAACATAAGGAAATGCAGGATTTCCCTGAAACGAAAGATAAAAAGGTTGGCACGATGATTTTAAATCTGCACTGTGTTCTCTGCGTCACATCCGCTCCAGATGTTGGTTGTCACATTTTCATTTTTCCTGTGATAGGCTTCTGTGGGATGTTTTTGTTACAAAACCTTAAAATAAATAAATAAATAAAATAAACATACAATAGCTGTATACCTAATCAGCAACGCAACTAAATATATTCCTAAATCACATACATATAAAGTGATTTTTTTTTTAAAGTGCATCTAAACCCTTAACACCTCATTTTTAAATACAAAGAACACCAATACTGTCCTTGAAATATACCCTCGACGGGCACAAGCACGTCAGGCCTACGTTTCAGTATAAATTGTATTTTGTTGCCAGGATCTCAGGCCTAATTTCAAGTAACGTTGAACAGCCACGTTAAGCCTAATTTTAGTTTCAAAATAGTAACAAGTAGATTTTCCATATTTTTAAGTAAACATGTGATCTCGTTTCCTTTGAGTCATGCCTCAACAGCTGTATTGACTCACTCCTTTATGACCCAAATGACACTGAATGTTTGTTTACATTGCCTTGAGAATCCATCAATCTGAGTGAACATTCATTTGCTCTTGATTTGGGCTAGTAGTTCACTTTTCTTTTGGGTTCTGGCCACCTGGTTCAATGGATGTGTGGTTGGTCTCAGCTTTCATTTGGACGTGCTGCCTAATGTTAAAACCACAGTTTCGTAATGTGCGACAACAGTTTTCAGCTTCTTTTGGGAAGAATGTACTGGTCCTTCCACTCTTTTTTTTTTTTTTTCCTGAGTCAGCTTTTGAAACTCTAGACTAGAGGAAGCCATCCGCCATAGCCTGTAAATATCTTCCCATAAACAAACTGTATGATTGGCTCACCGTGGTCACGTGATCACAACAAGGTCTAAGAGCTACCATATATACAGTCAATGACAGTGAAGTACTGTATATGAGGAAAAAAAATGGTCAAGTGACAATGCGCAGTACACCATTTGAATATACCCTTTACATGGGAATTTGGCCCTTTTTTTTTCTCTCAACAATTTTAAGCAAATAAATAAACCACTGCTGGACCAGGTTGTTCTGGAATTGACTGGTCATTCAGAAGTTGGCTCGAATTTCTCAATTGCAAATCCGCTCACACTTGCTACTTGCGTCATGATTGTCCACCCTCAGAACAGTTCACATTTGCAATGGTATGCCATAAGGAAATATTGAACTATGGACTTCATATTTTCCATTATACGTTCAACATTATTTCTTAATTTCGTGTTACAATTTGACTTCACCAAAGAAATCGTAAGGGAGACCAATGCGACTAGCCTTGATGCTTTTCGTCATTGCATCCTTTTCCATCTTCTGTTTGATTAACTGTTTCCACATCCATGCGTTCCATGCCTCCGTTCATTTGTTGAGAGATTGTCCTCGTCTTTGCACTTCCTGCCATGAATGTGGTGTTCTTATGGTTTCTCGGTAGTTGATTGAGTCCTTTGCATTGGAAATTGGCACTTTGAAAAAGGAGATGGGGAAAAGGCCTGAGCCAACAGAAGATCACAAGACGGATTCAATGCATGGGTGAGCTCTGCTTTGTATACTGTCTGAGGCTGTCTGTTGCTGTGTATTAAGTAAAGCCAGTTGATCTGATACAGTGCACTAGCACAATACAGACAGCAGAGAGCACAATTGAGAGATTTTTTTTTTTTTTTTTAAATGAGAATGAATAAGCAAATGATCACTAGGTGGTGGTGGGTGCCAGTTCAAAGGTAATCTGATTGGATTGTTTCAAATTTTGAAAATGGGTGGTTCAAAAGCGATAAAGACTCTGAAATTGGATTAAATCATGTAATCCAATCCTGGTTTCAATCTAGATCAAAGCTTCAGTTTGTATTTTTCAAAACATTTCAATAGAATCTGGAGTTCTTTGCCCCCCCCCCCCAAAAAAAAAGATTGCATCATGGTGTAGGATTTCAAGATGGATTTCACTAAAAAAATGTCGCAAACGTTTGAAATTGGCCAAATAATCCATTTGTATCATTTTGTGTGAATACTTTTATTTATATTGTGCACTTGACTTGTTCAACCATTCAACAGTGATGAAGTAGACATGATGACATGACAATGAAATAAACCCTCAAACAGATCACAACAACAAACCAAAATTATATTCAAAATTTCTATCATTCTACATTCATTTCAAAGAAAATAAATGATTTATTTTGTTAACTATTGGACATTTAGGAAAAAAGAATAATTTTTCTCCCACAATCTCCAAAACATTGCAAAGTAGTTTTTAATTGAGCACACCAAAATTGTCCCTAGGTGTGATTTTTAGAGTGAATGGTTGTTTGTCTATATGTGCCCTCTGATTGGCTGGCAACCAGTTCTGGGTGTAGACCCAGAACTGATTGAATACACTACAAAGACCAGATATTTATTTTTATTATTAAACTGAAACTTTTTGTATGAACAAATAATCAATGTTTTTGTCATGGCAAATTGCATAATACTTTTTTTTTTGTTTTTTGTTTTAAGTACCAGGTTGGACCACAAAATGTCTAGCCTGTTTTTTAATAGTTAATTCTTCGTAAATGTTTATTTCCTATTACTCTTATCCTTGCCAAGTTGTTGTAGTGACGTTGTTGTTTTTTCTTTGTTCAACAACAGAGTATGAAGAATTTAGCTTACATGTGATCCCGTGGTGCAATTATAATCATAAATCAGATTAGCAGATTGTTATTCCTCTTCAAACCTGCTTGTGCCTGTTCTTGTATTTTTGAGGTGGCAAAGATGTGTTTAACCATTCACCTTTGTCATAACAAAAATACCCGTGCCTGTATTTCCTGCTCTGGCTAAAATGAAAAATTTCCCAGGAACTTGGCCCCTAAATTTTCCCAAAGCATATTTTGGTTTTTTTGGGATTAGCACCTCCCTTTTGGTAGGTAATAATTTATACTGCACTCCAAAACTGTTGGCACAATGAGGCCCAATCCTTTATTTTTTGCTGTCAACATTTGGGATCAAGAGCAAAAGATTAATATGAGATGTTGAGATCATCTTTTATTCCCAAGTACTGCATTTACTTGTGGGTCGAGTGCACCCCTTAGATGATAGCATTACTCGTAAATAAACACCACATTTTTTTAGTGTTGTACAAGTATTGGGATTGATTGACTTAAAATTGAATGAGTGAATTGATGCATATGCATTTTTCTCTTCCCGTGCACAGACTATACCATGGCTGCTTGCCCAGCCCCGTCATGCCACTATTCATTTTAATCTTGTGCCCCATTTATTTTACCATGCATGCATACCTGCACACCCTTTACGTGCTTTCTGGATGTTATACTTACACCCTTATGTATCTCAAAATTTTTTGGGTCTTGTTTTTCAGGCTGGGTGAAGAAGTGGGGGGCCTCTTCCTACGAGCATCTCCATGTGCTGACATGGGGACTGGACTGGCTGGAGTCAGAGATTCCGGCTATGACTCTCTCTCTCGGAGACTCAGTGTTTTGGACAGATTAATCAATACACATTCTGTGTGGCTCCAGCTTGAGTTTAGCCATCAGAATGCCATACAAATACTACAGAACCAAGCACCTGGAGTAAGGAAACAGTTGATTCTAATATATCTCAACCTAACAGTATTTATAGAGCACTTTCAAACAACCACCGCTGTATACAAAGTGTTGTATGATACTGATGTTAATTTTGTTTTGAAAATACGCCAATAGTCAATTAAATAATTTAAGTTAAACACAAAGAGTGTCCGTACAAAAACTTCCAAAATGCACACAAACCCAAATATTTTGTCATAATTTGAAAAGATTAAGCAAACTACTCATATGTAAATCCAAAAATGAACAAATGATCAGACCATAACAAGTTCTGGGTGGAGTTCAGTCAAAAATATTCTTTACAATAATATATTTTATGCAGCCCCATTTGTCTAAACACGGCATTCTGATAAAAAATGCATTTGTGGAATATGAATAAATAAATTTTGGCACCTCCTCTCGACTGCAAATGACAACGCAGTTGCTCAGGGTTCAGGTAATGACCAATCATCGCAAGCACAGTTAGTGGCAAAATGGCCGCCCCCCGAAATGGATAAAAACAGGTGTATTTTGCTGCTTAAGTCATAGTTCATAAACGGAATACTAATCAGATAGCCGTGTTTAGACTCGAATTTTTTTTTTACTTGACTTCCCCTTTAATGCTACGTTGCTACAAAAAAGATTGACCTTTTATTGAGAGTTAGCAAGATAATTTCTAACAATAGTCCAGTCCTAGCCTGGCAAGCCACGCTCACTAAGAAAGTGGGTTTGACCACACCCTTCACTGCGGCTGGACCTCGGTTCAAAACGAACCGTCCAATCAAATTTGTTTACTTGCTGTGATGTATCCTTTGTGAGTTCCAAACTGTCTTTTTGCTCAAGTTTGGTCCGCCTCAGAAATGCACTTTATATGACTTCCCACCAGACTCAATTGCTGGTAAAGGGATGAGTCTTGATTTACAGGCTAGTCCAGTCCAAGGCTGGATTTACAATGCATGGTTCAAGTGACACAGTCATGGCATAATTTCTTTGTTGGGTAAGTCAAGTAAAAAAAAAGTATTTCCAATAATATGTTCTTTATGCCCCCGCTGGCCTAAACACAGTATTTGGTTAATGATGTATTTGCGGAATATTTATAAAACAGAAAAGTCCATCCCAACGCCATGCCATTCTGCCTTGTACTGACACTTGCTGTTGACTGAAATTGACATCACAGTGCCTTAGGCCACATGCAGACCCGAGGTGTGCTCAGCGTTCCCGGCGGCGTGTTTCCTTCCATGTATAGTCAATGCAGTTTGCCCTTTCCACCCGTGTAGGATGAAGTGAACTTTTGTCCGTGTCGCATCGGCGACAGCCAATTGGCTTCGAGACCGACGTCACATGAAGGTGCATGACACACAGCCAAATACAGTTAAAAACACACACAATGCATCCGGTGAAATAAATACAATGTGGGACAACGATACCATAGCAGTCTTTGAGACCGAGAGGCATGCAACACAGCCAGCTTCCTTTATCGGATGGGACCGAGACAAAAAGAGGAATTAGAATCGGGTGCTGGGAAGTTGTAGTGACTTGTGAATGGACTGAATTGTTTAGAGCTCTTGAACTGTCAACCAAGATAAAATTTAGCAACCAATACAACCACCGCTGGTCACCAGATTGACCAGTGATGTGTGAACTTTTTTTTTTTTTTTTCCGTTGGAGGAGTGCCCCCTCCTCTTTTCCACTTGAAGCAACCCGCAGTGTTTAGTCACCTCGGTGAATGAGTGCGCGCGAGACAAGCGGCGTGTAGCGATATTTCACATTCTGAACATAGTATAAGGGCTCAGCTTACGAATGTCACATGACCAAAGCCAGAAAACAGGTGAGCTGTGACAGTCCTTACCTGAACCCTTTGTGACTGTGATGACATTTTAAATCGACAGCAAGTGCCAGTACAAGGAAAAATGCCAGTCGGGTGGATTTTTCTGATAAATTAATAATCCACGGATGCAGTATTAATCAGAATACCATGTTTAGACTAGTGCAGGCACATAGAACACATTATTGTAAGAATTATTTTCGACTCGACTTTAAGTAATACTCAAAAGTACAAATATAGCACAATAATAAACATTGAATAAAGAATATTTCCCTGGCAGCTTCAATCAAAACTGAGTATTATCATCTTTCTGAAGTCCGAATTTGAAACGCGTGATAAAAACATAGCCTCACACCTTTATTTCATTGTCTTCTGATTGGATATTTCTTCCCTTGGCCTGTAGACATTTGTCGTGAGGAAGTCTTCAAGCCTGCAGAAAAAGGTCATATCTTTACGTATGGACAAGGATTCCCCAGTTACTGTTAAAGACTTTGTCGTCATGGAAAGCCAGTACAGTAAGTTTAGACACTTTTGAAGCAGGACTTTCTCCTTTTAAATGTGAGATCAGCAGAATAATACATCTATGTCAGTCTACACAGTCTTGACTGATTTTTGAGTGCCTTCCTGTTTTCCTTGCAATGGTGCTGAAAGCATCATTGAACTTAAATAAACCACAGTGCAGTCAAGTCCAGGTTTTTGCCTTTAGACTAGTTGTTTAGATGCAATCATTTAAACAAAAACCTCAGTATGATCATAATTTTATGGAAATGCCTTACTTGTTCTGGCACATATTTCTTGCATGTCACAAATCGCTGAGAAACTTCTTTGGTTCGTATTAAAACATGAAAGCTTGATTGCATTTCACCATGCCTTATAATTAATTTCATTTTTTTGATCAAGCTGTGCTATTTGTGTCCTCCAGCTTTCACGTTGGAAGGATCCGGCCTGAGCTTTGCAGACCTGTTTCGTCTTGTGGCTTTCTGCTGCATCAGCAGGTGTGTCAGTTCTTGACAATCATTCATGTTGGTCTTGCTCGGCTGTTTTTTAAATTTTATTTCATTTGTTTTCATTTAACACTTTTTCTTGTTACGCAGACTAAGAATGTGTAAAAAAAAATTGGCAACACTTTCATTGAAACATTGTATACTCCCCTCCTAAAACATCAGAAACCTTATCTTTGCTTGGAGTAATTTATTCATGTCTGACGTCAACAGAAAAAATGAGGAATTAGAATTTTTATTTCCGAGCATTGTGAATCCCTACTTGGATACCACCATTATTTGTACTATTATTTATTATTTAGTTTGTTTCATTCAGACAGCTCGGATTGGCTCTAGCACGCCCGCGATCCTGGTGATAAGAGGTTTGGAAAAGGAATTAATTACTTTAATATTTCGATAGTCAAGACAAAACACATTTTTCTGGGAGTCAGTACAAACAATTTATAGCTTTCATTCCTGTGGGTTTGAAAATGTGTTTAGAAAAAAAAATTGCAGTGTTTGCGAGAGCTTGGACATTTTCCCCCCTGGGTATGTGGTTGAATAGATTGGTCTGCCAAAGTCAAGCCATCTGAAGAAGAGTGACTCATCTAATTTTCTTGCTCCAACTTGATTATTCTTTTCTGTTTTGTAGTTTTGCTCCATTTCATTCTGGTTTTGTTGCCTTTTCTCAGAGATGTGCTTCCCTTCACCTTGAAGCTTCCAGAAGCCATCGCTACAGCCAAAACCTGTGCTGAGCTTGCTGAAGTTGCTAAACTTGGTGCAGGTTTGTTTGCTTTTATTTCATACAATATATCAAGAATAGAGTAAGTGGTGCAAATCATGATGGTATTAAATATAAAGTGTTGTTTTGTTCAGCAAACAGCATGATTCTCTTTTTTTCTAACCCTTAGGGCTCTATTTTCAGAGACATCAAACTTGCGCCTTGCATAAAAACTGGCGCACCTTGATTTCCTTTAGCGTGTTTGGAATTTCGCAGACTGCAATGCGCCATGATCGGTGTTCTGGCGGACTGAGGGCATTTTCTTTCACATGCCTGACAATTTTGGCGGCTAAAAGTAGACAAAATTTAATTCCTGGTCTATGCCAGTTCCAAATTGTGGCGCAGGCGGTGTAACACGATTGCTGAATTTGATCAAGGTGCATACAGATAGATTCTGCACACGTCGCACAGCTGTGTGTGTGCGTGTGCGTGTGCGAGTGTGTGTGTGGGGGGGGGGTGCAACTTTACATCATCTGCCAGTGGAGATATTGCAATTCCTTGTAAATGTACTTTGCATGCGTCGGTCTCCTGTATGGGCTCCAGCTTTGTAGACCTTGTGCATCTCCTTTGTGGAATTTAAAGGGTATGAGACGAGCCACTTCCATTGGCCGGGAAGCAAGTTGGTTCTTTTCACGCCCACATTGGCGCAAACGGCCATTTCTAACGGTGTGTTGAAAATACCAATGCACTTTGCATTAGATTTGTGTTGGCCACAAAAATATAATGCTTAGTTCAGTCCTTCTCAGATAGTCGGGCTTTGGGGGAGCGCTGTGCAATGTCGGGGGTGAGGGGGCTGGGGGGCACTTTGGGCCTCCCAGTCTTAGTAAAGCTGTGTTTCGGCATCACAATCACGCCGTTTGCAACTTCTCGTTAGCTGTTTCTGTCCACTACCATGGCAACCAAGCACAACAGTCAAAGCCGTCTTCACACGCCCCGTTGTCTGTATCTCTGCCGTGCTGGTCCCCTTCTTCTCTCCAGTGCGGTTCATCGGGATGTCGAAAGTGCATGGCACCTCATCCATGTTGGTGATGTGGTTGGCCCGGATGTGTGTGTCGGCAATCTTTTTGTTGTATTTCAAAATGCAAAGTATGCTTTCTCCCTCATCACTTGCCGTAGCCCAAGCGGGTATATAGGAATGTAGGGAATGATTTAGAGAACAGTCGGTAATGTAAGACAAGTGAGGCTGGCAGAGTGGCAGAATAAAGGATTAAAATCTCCAACAAGGGTCTTTCTTTCATGTAATGCAGAATATTGCACTTTTTACTGCAGTAGGAGTGGAAGATCTCCAGCTTTTCCTAGTAATCCGCCGGATGTTGCTGCGCCAGTCGTCCTTGCACGGATGGAAGATGGTGTCATTTTTTAAATCGAAATCACCAAGCACCATGGATTGGTTGACCTAGAATTCTCTCGCTCCTGTTTGATTCCCATGGTCCTCCACGTAAAAGGTACCTTGCAGTTTAAACTGACCTTGTAAGCTAGTCTCTCCGAAGGTGCCACTTTTGGGATGTTGTTTTGCACAATGCATGTACTGGCACTATTTACACTGACAGAGGGTGTGCCTTCAGCGTCCCCTCCCACTTTAACGTCTGCACGTTCTTCTATGTAAGCAGCATGTTGGCACATCAGTCAGTCAAGCGGACCCTCATTGGAGTCACACAAGAGCATTAACAGATTTTGGAACTCGGTGCATACACAAGGCGACGTATTATTAGGCGCCCTGCCCATAGTGGAGAAAATTTAAGACTTTTAAAGTGCCCATTACGGTCGTGAAAATTTTTTGTTGTAATCAGTTATTTTACATGCCAGCTTTGCATGGAACAATATGTTGGAGCAACAAATAAACAATTTTAGGTCAAAACATTATGCCTCGTAATCATAGATGTGGTTTGTGAAATGTCTTCCTGCAGCAGATACTACTCTTGAATGGACAGTATAGAGTAATCCCTCGTTTATCGCGGAGGTTATGTTCCAAAAAGAACCAGTGATAGGTGAAATCTGTGAAGTAGTGAGCTTTATTTTTTTACAGTTATTATACAGTATATGAAACCAAAGACCGAAACCTGTTTTCAGGCCGAAGCACAAAAAAAAAAAAAAAAAAAGTTTTCAACAAATAACTATAATAGTTTTTGGAAACACTGTACTGTAAAATAATATTGCTGGAGCGCGTCCTCAGGTTCCTTTGCCGGTGCAGAACGTTTCGTCGACATTATGGGGTATGTATGTACAAAGACAAGGTGCGGAGACTGTTCACGTTGGTCAGTGCCTTAGCCAATCAGGATGCAGAACACAATTCACTGTTTAAAAGCATTAAAAAACTTCACAAAAAAAATCCGTGAAACCGCGGAAGGTGAACCGCGTTAGAGTGAGGGATCACTGTATTGATGAGAACACGTCAAGTCCAATTGCCTCCTTCTCTTATGGCGCAGCACTGTAAAACTGTGTGTGTGTGTGTGTGTGTGTGTGTGTGTGTGTGTGTGTGTGTGTGTGTGCGTGTGTGTGCGTGTGTGTGTGTGTGTCTCTCTCTCTCTCTCTCTCTCTCTCTCTGTCTCTCTCTCTCTCTCTCTCTCTCTCTCTCTCTCTCGCTGTCACTCTCACTCTCTCTGTGTGTGTGGACGGCCCGGTGGTCGATGAGTTAGCTCCAGCCTTCCACAGTGTGGAGTTTGCGCGTTCTCCCCGTGCCTGTGTGGGTTTTCTCCCACATTCCAAAAACATGCGTGGCAGGTTAATGGAGCACCCTAAATTATCCCTTGGTGTGAGTGTGAGCGTGGATGTTTGGTTGTCTCTGTGTGCCCTGCGATTGGCAGGCAACCAGTTCAGGGTGTACCCTGCCTCCTGCCCAAAGACAGCTGGGATAGGCTCCAGCATGCCCCGCGACCCTTGTGAGGATAAGCGGATCAGAAAGGGGGGCTGGGGGGGATTCCTGTAAGTCATGTTGGGCACTCGCCTGCCTATCTGAAGTCTCCATGTAACCTTTCCATTGCTATAGATTGTCAGAGTCCACTAAAAACTTCTAGTCGTGTCAACTAATCTAAATAGTTACACATCGCAGCGTGACTGGCGTTTGCAATGAAAACACAGAGTTGCCTCTCACTCTGGTCGACCACATGGGATTGTGGGATATCTTACTATTTTCAGCACAAAGGTCGAACCCGTCTATCAAGTCAGAACTCGGCTGTTATGAATCTTTGCATCTCTACTTCAGAAAGTCATTTTCATACTTTAAACGTTTAATTTACATTATACATAACATTTACATTGTACATAACATCAATAAAATTACCCTCATCAGGAAAAGCGTTGTTGAAAATGGATGCATGGATCTATAAAATGGTTCTCTGCCAATAATTATCCGGCTTTTTTTCTTCAAATGTATTTCTTAGGACACCACAAAGAAACATTGTGCAATTCTGAAATGGTCAGATATGTTATTGTAGTTTGTGCGCTGCCACTGACAAAGGCCACCCTGTGACGCACAAAGTGCTGCATGGAACGTAACACCACAAGAGTGACCTTTCTGTCTATTCAAGCTCTCAGGCTATGACTCAACTCAAAATTAAATCTGCCAGACTTCCTCTTGCTGGCAGCTTGTTAAGGTGTCCAGTTTGACACACGTCATCCCACCCTTACTTCAATGTGGTTTCTACGGATAGAAAAGGCGGATTTTTTTTTCTCCCCATCTTTCTCCTATTATTAACACAGTGTCTTTAGGTAAGGTGAGACAATGGTGAGTTTTGTATCAGTGAATCTAAAAAGCAGTGACGTACACGTATTCACATTTCTCATCATTAAGTTACCACTGCTGAGTAAAAAAGGATATCAGAACAATCTGATGAAGCTAAAAGTTGACTCTTCTCTATTCCCTTTACTCACATTCCCAAGCTATTTTGCCAGAGACCAATACGTACACCTGATTTCTTTTTTTAAATAGCATTTTGTTTGTCGCAGTTTCCTGTCACCTGTTAAAGTAGAGAGCTGCAATTTTTTTTAATGCAAAACCGAATATGTGCAAGAAACATTTCTAAAATTGGGTCGATCGGCACTGTCGCGGCTACGTCAACGAGTCTCCATTGACGTCATAGATTTATCTTTAGTACAATGCTATACTTTACAACCAGGAGGATGGACTTCTGTGCATTAAGCTAAATAAAAAAATGCACAGCTCAGACTAAATTTATGGAACATACAAACGTGGACAGTCGAACACAAGAGCATCAACATGGGCTCACTCGCTGTGACGTATTTTCAGCCAGCGGAAAAAAAAAACACAACCATCTTTGTGTGCAATGGAATAGTTCCCCACTGTTGTTCCACTTTGATAATATGGCCTGTATCTACTGTAGTTGACATCATGTCTAAAACATCTTTGTCGACTAGTCTGTACAAACAGTGGCTGCAAAACTTTTGTCGTAGTCTTCTTGAATATCATTCAAAACATTGATTTACACTTAGCTAATGGATAGAGACCTCTATAGAGCAGTTGCCAAAAATAGGGAAACAATTGGGACATTTGGGTCATATTTTCTGTCCATATATTGCATCTTGGCTATTTTCCATTGTACCGGTTCTAACAGCCTGCTTCCACTGTGTGGTCGCTTTTCCATAACCATCTCTACAATTTCATATGTACCTGTGAATTTAAAAAAAAAAAAAAATTGCAAGCGGCGCACAATTTGCCGGTTCCATTCACGTGAATGAGAATAAGCCTTGTCATTCACTGAACACACTTTCCTCTTAAGGACCACCACACACTACACGTTGGCAGTCAAGGAAAACACAGGTTCCTTTCGAGATAGGACATGGTCTACAGTTAAGACAAAAATGGGGATGTATTGAAATACAGAACTCGCTCTCATTCATTTGAATGGACCCGGCATCGCTTGCAAAAATAAATTTACCGCAAGCTTCTCATTTCATCGGACATCTCCACATCATGAAACTGCAATTCATATTTTGAATCGCCGCAAAACCAGTGGCCAAGATTCAGCCAGTCGTGAATTCTTGTTGGCATAACCCGTGGAAGCTCACACAGTTCATTTGATTCCCGCGTAAATTCCTGCCCATGTGATTGATGCCTGTTGTAATAGAGAAGCAATGGAGGCCAGGTCAGGCGAAGTGAGGCTACGGCAGAACAGGGCCAGGCTGTCCTGAAACCTGTGCTATGTATTTAACAAGCGACCAATACATATACATCTGTGGTATTCTGGAGCTTTGAAGTGTACAATTTGCCTTTCATGCAATTGTGTAACCAAACGTAGAGCGCACACTTCCACCAAGGCTACCAAAGCCCCATCTGACTCCTTTGATTGAAAAAATATCCCCTTTTCGATAGCCTGTTCAATTTAACCGCCATTGAATGAGACTAAATCATTCTAACAATAGTCCACCTTTTGGAGGTACGATCAAAGCTGTACCAACACCTGTGTAAACGGTAAACGCCAGAACAGTGGGACAGTGGAATCAAGTTTCATCTAAGGGCAGCAATAGCCAACCTTTGATGTACTGTGTGTTGAAAGGAAAGGCTGCTCATTCCTAGAACTTCTGTTGTATCTTTGGTCCCGCTATTTTGTTAGGTTTTTGAAAGAGATTATTTATGACGTGATGGACCATATGTTTCTCCATCCATCCTTTTTCTGTTCTTTTGTAGTCTTATAGATGGTTGTACAAAAGTTAATTTTTGGTGGGTCACTCTTTGCCTGAATGAAGCGGACCTTGGCAAAAACCTAAAACATTTTCTTTCATTGGTTATGTCTATATTGGTCTAACTTACAGAGACTACACTGCCCTTAAAACGTAATAGAAATACATACTGTATTCTTCCAAACTGTATGTACTCTGAATAAGATGCTCACTTTAGCCATGCAGTAAATATTTTGATAAAAGATACAAAAACAGCAGACATCACCATGTCTAATGAAAATTGACAATTGCACGTCTGACTCCCATTTACATCGTAAGAAATGACAGTGAATCATGTAACAAAATAAACTAAAAAATGCTCTCAGTACAAGTGAACTAAAGAGATGTACCTATACAAGCGGAAAATGGATGACCTATAGGCCATTTTATACAAACTCCTCTTCATTGGACTCTATATCCTCTACAGTGAGAAGCTTCTTTTAAGACATTTTTTCAAACTAGCTCTGATTTGGGTGGGGGACTGGGAAGAAAAAAAAAAGAAAAATGAAACATGAACAAGTAAAACCAAAGCAGGAGAAAGAAGAAAGAAGACTGGATTGTAAACAAGTGTAGAGTGGGAGAGCAAACGGGGGTTGGGCATCTGTCAGTGAAAGAACTACAGGGAATGACTGTTGAAAGGGAGGGAGAGAGGCGGAGCTACTTGCTAACAGCCCTCCCACACACACATTTCCATGAGGGAGTCATCATAACAAATATTGAGTGGCGGTGTAGTTGAAGGCAGTGGAGTTTCAGCTTGCGGAGGCATAACGGTGACGTTACCACACTAACCAGTCAAAAGGTCCTGAGATTTTGGACACAGTCTCACATACACTTCTCATCTGTTTGTCATCAAGCTTTGGCATCACAGTGAGTATTGCTGTCATCCATTTTGGAGTTGCTCTGTGTCTGGTACTTCTGCTTTATTGTTTACATCAGTCTTTATATTTTGCATATTACTCCCTGGCACAGGCAGGACTGTAGAAGGTTTATCAGTGTGTGATTCCCTTTCAGGTTATGCCTGTATGCTTCTAAAAAGGAGCAGCTGTGGTTCAGCCTGGGTTTAAAGGGGAGGTTAAGATTGGCTGAAGTGCTTTGTGCTGGCTCACTGAAACTTAGTGATAGAATATTATCAATCCTCAAGAGGATATTCTGGGTTTGGTGGAAACAGAGTGAGATGAAAGCGGAGCTAAAATGCGCATCTAGGCCCCCAAAAGTTTTTGTTTTATAAAGAGTAAAGGATGCAAACTTTGAGGGAGGAAAACATGTTGTTGAATGTAGATAAGTGTGTTATGTTTTTCTCATCTTTTAAAAAAAAAAAAAACTTTGTAATTTCTCCATGGATAGGAACAATATTGCAACATCTGAACTTGAATTTTAAGTTAGTCAGCAGAAAACTGATGCCCCTGAGCCTTTTATATGCATTCCAGAGGCACGCTTTAATTGCTTCATCTGACTTGTGTCTGCATGTGGAGAAGCTCTAAATGATCATTTGAGTTTATTTACGACGAGGCTATCAACTCATATATACAAGTTTGTGGGACCATAAAGTAGAGCATGTTTTAGTTTATGGGGAGTATTAAGTCGTGTTCTGCTGATTTGTGTGTAATGCTGTTAACGTGCATTTCACACAACTTTTCTGAATGCCACTGACCCCACAATGGTCATTGAAATACCTGAAACTGACAAAAAAATAATGTCCTGAGCATTTTCTAATTAAAGTCAGCCATTTTTTTTTCTTTTGTCCCAAAAGAATGACTTTACAAAATAATACCCCAATAATCTTGCGAGTTCATTGTCCCTTGCCGCAAAACCGAGCCTCCGCCCTGTTTCACTGTAGGTGTAATGTTCTTAGTATTCTTCATTTCTGGATCTGAATCTGTAAGCCGAGAGCCGAAGTGACTCTGCTTTGACCTGCCCCCCCCCCCCAGAATCTTTAATTTGAAAACACAGAGGAGGTAAACCTTTTGATGCTCACTGAACTGAGGTATTAGTCATGCATCATGGAGAATTCAAAGTCCTACATTTAGGGAGACTTAAGTATTTTATGAATGATTGAATTCCAAATTGCATAACTTTCATTGCATCTGACTCCAGAAGTTTTCTTGTTATCAGAATTCTGCTAATTTCATGACTGTTGAAAGCTGTAGGAATATATGGATCAACAAATCAGCGTTGTTTGAGTAACTAACTTTATTGCCTTTCATGTATTCATAACGTTGCACACAAAGCTTTGTTAGCAAACCTCTTTAAAGTATGTCACATAAAATTGGATTATAGACACAAAAGAGCCTTTGTCCTGGATTACGATTTGTTAAACCGAAGATATACTACCGCTGTTCATGTCTCATCACGAAATTGTCCTTGGTCCAATATAGACATGTCAAAATTAATTAATTTATCACTCATCAAATTAATTGACAACTATTTTGATAATCGATTCATCATTTAGAGCCGTTCTTCATTTTCCAAATCTTCTGATTCCACCTGTCAAAAGTAAAATATCTTGATTTCTGTAGTTGAAAGCAGACTTTTGTGTTCAATCAAAATAAGATATTTGCAATGGTTTGCTTTTACTGTGGAGATCAACGATTACCAGTTTTCCCTCTTCAAGACTAAACCAGTAAACCAGAGTGATCATTAATTTGGGGGGGGGGGGCAATTTAATCACATCCGGCCTGACTAAAGTCTCTGACCAGCCCACACAGAGACCATGAAGTCAAAACTAAAATATGCAGTGCTTTAGTTTTGAAAGATGTAACTTTAATTTAATGTGCACACATGTGGACGCCAGTCCAAGCAAATTAGCGAGCAAGAGCTACAACGTGTGTCTGCAGTGTTGCAAACGTATTTGCCATATTTAGCAACTTTTCTGACCCCTCTGGCAACTATTTTTCCAAAAACAAGACTGGCAACAATGACAACAGTGTGAGCAACCGTCTTATTTCCTGCACGGTGGAGGAAAGCGGCCCAAGAAAATTCGTCCTGATATTACTGTACGAAAAATCTACAGTTTCACATACTGGACATATTGGGTGTATAATAATCAATGTATAGTTGTCCATCACTCAAAATAATCTTATACTTCCCACTTTACTACATAAATGGGATTCCTGATTAAGATTGCCGAATACGAGTCAGCGTTACATGCACAAAATTGTCATACTTTTTAAAATATAAAAATGTCATTTTAATAACATCTGTACTTTTGTATATGTGAAATGTGTATTTTCGAATTGCAATACATACCATATCAGCACTTTATTAAAACAAGAAGACAATATACTTTTTCTGAGGCAGCGCTCTTCCCAACATGCTTTGCATCACTGGAAATGTTTTTTGTTCATTATTGTCATGTCTTTGAAGACGACAGACAAAGGGACGATGAACAGTGGCTCAAGTGAGTAGTAAGTTAAGTGTGTGGAGAGATCGGCCGAGCATGCATCCTGTTCCCGCTTGGGGAATAAAGCAACTGAAGAGCTTCAGCGAATGTGTCATCCTTTACCAGCATGTCTCACCCTTTACCAGCATATACCATTTGAGGGCGTTAAAAATAAACAAAGTTGAGGTTAGCATGTTGGTTTGGCCCTCGGCAAACGTTCCAGTTTCTCACGAGACCCTTTTGCACAAAATTAATTGCCCACCCTAGAAATCATTATTTGGATTTATAGTATGAACAACTTTTAATTGACAGGAAACTTTGATTCTCTCCTCTTTCATCTACAACTGCTTACAACCAACAAGGCGTCTGCAGGAACAATTGTTACGATTTTATGACTGTCCATGTTTTAGGCTAGTAGCAGTAAACTGTACCAAATTAATGACAATTATTAATAAACAGTCATCGGAAAATAAGGATTTTGCATTAGATTTAATTGCAAAATAAATAGTGATCCAATTATTCGATTAATCGATAAAATGATTCTAAAAATATTTGATTGTGACAGCCCTAATCCAATAACTGCAAGACAGAAGCTGAGCTGAAGTCTTGTCCCTTATATTAGCGCTCTTCACAAGCAAAATAGAGATGTGTATCTCCCCAATAAAAGATGATTTCATACTTTTCTTGATACACGGTTGGGAAACGATTTGCGCGATTCAATGGAATTACGGTTCGATTTGGTCAGTTCAAGAGGGTGTGATGCAGTGAGTTTGTCATTTTACATAGAGTACATATGAACGAACTTGTAAATGTGGCCTTTCCCATCTAAGATACATCTCCAATAAAAGCTGATTCGATGTATTTTAGAGTGGAACCATTTGTTTCAGTTCGATGCACTCGCATCGATAACAAGGTCACACTGTATATCTTATCAATGGTGTTCAATCGTTCACGTAATTATTTTTTTACATGTTGATCTTGACCTCACCAAATAGTGCGTTAATTCTTACGTAGTGTTGACAGTTTTTGATGATGAAAAAATTTAAATATTTTTATCAGAATGCAAATCATCATCACTTCTGTCACTATCACCTGCTAGACTAAATTCATGTCATTTTTTATTATGCAGGTTTCTGGGACACTGAATTGTGCCAGAAGAGGAAGGGTTCCTTCTCCTTTTTATTTGGAACCACAGCTTCTGACAGACCACCTCCACGTGGCCAACGACCACTCTCAGTTGCACCCAACCCAGGCTGCGCTCGGCTTCAAACACGCACCCCGTCAGAGCTTGAGTGTTGCCAGTCAAATGGGGCACTCTGCTTCATCAATCCTCTTTTTATTAAGGTTCATCAACCAGAAAGCACACCGAGTCCCGAATTAAATTCTTCTCGTCTGAGTCGAAATCACAGCCCAGAAAAAAGCACACTACACTTGAGCGGTGACAGGCCTGCGCATTGCAACTCTAATCTCACCGCCAGCGGACAGTCAAATGAAAACAAATCTCATTGTCTGGGCAGCAACACAGAACTACAAGCTCAAAAGAAGCAAAGTGGTGAGAACATTACATCACGATCTCCACCCAATCGTCCACCCCCACCTCGCTTTCCAGCACAGCAGTTGGCCCATCCTGTCCGGCAGTACAGTATGCCAGAGAAAATTTCCTGGATCAATGTCCCCAAGGAGAAGGTGGAAGAGAAGGAGCGGAGCAGTAGCCTCTTCTCCCGTCTTGGTTCTTCACTTAGCATCAGCGCTTCATCATCCCCTCCGAAGAGATTCAGCATTAGCTCCCCTATATCTATCCCCAGGCCCTCTCTCCCCATCGCTTTATCGTCTTTATCCGTTTCGCCGAGAAGGTCCAAATCCTCACCATCTTCCTCCCAGGAGGATGCCCAATGTCACTTGGCACTAGAAGACCAGACGATCGAAAAGGCCCTTCTGAAGGCCAAACTATCTCAGCAGAACAGCAGCAAAGCTTGCCCCCAGCCCTGCAGCACTCTTCCAGATTCTTCCCCAATGACTATAAGCAAACAAGCAGTGGTCCGAGAAGGAGGGGGTAGAGAAGCGGGAGAGGAAATCAAAGAGGCTAGCCAGCGTCTGAGCGACATGAGCCTTTCGACAGATTCTTCAGACTCCCTAGATTTCTCTCAGTCCTCAGCTTTCTTCCTTCCTCCGCTACATGACCCAAGTCCACCAACGGTGGCTGATTTTAACACCCACCTCCCTCTTTCACTGCCCTCTTCCCATCTCCTTTACTACAGCATGGAGGAAGACGATGATGAGGAGGAGGATGACGATGAAGAGGAGCCTGACTATGGTGTCGGCCTGGAGAGCGACCAGGACCAAGACCAGGACTTAACAATGATACCGCCTGGGCACAGGATAAGACGCCGGCCAAGTGCCAGTGCTTTGGTCCTCCAGAAAGCACTGCGAGGGCATCTGCGCAAGATGAGTGGAGTTTTTAACTCACTCTTGACACCTGAAAAGAGAGCCATTCGCAGGCTGGTTGAGCTGTCCAGAGATAAGGGCTCCTACTTCGGTTCCCTGGTACAGGACTTCCTGGGCTACATGGGCGAAGAGGCGGGCACCCCGACTTGGCAAAGCTTTGCTTCTGGACTGGAACTACTTCAGACTCTGCGTCAGTTTATCACACAGATGAAGAGTTACCTGCGGCAAAGCTCAGAACTGGGTTTGCCCATTGAGAGCCTCATACCCGAAGACCAAATAGGTAAGTTTGGGAATAGGTCTGAATTCTCTCAAAATGATTATATTCACCTAGAATTGCCAATTATATAATTTGTATGCGATGGGAGAAGGTCTCTGAATGTTACCCAGTGTCTGGTCCAGCAGAATAATGCTTTGTTGAAGTTTTGCCATTGGGGTCTGCATGGATGTGCTCAACTTCCAACAAACACACCTCAGGTTCTTGGCTTCAGGCAGGATATTGTGAAACTACTGGTTGCAGACAAGTAATACTCTATTTTGTCTCAGAGTTAAAAAGATGATTATTCAACATCAAAATCCACTAAATTGATTCATCGATTATTATTCCAATCCATAGCTAGCCTTCATGATCAAACGCTTACAGATCTAACAATTACTGACTGAAAATTGTTCTCCTAGTGCTTTGCATTTTTCTTCTGGTACTCTTGCAGTCATACACTGAAACAAATTGCGTGTAACCCGAACTGAGTCAATTTTATTTCGTCAAGTGGTTGCATGAAATAAAATTTTCTGGATCCGGATCCACATTTTTTAAGTGATGATGATTCTCTTGTGTGTGGCCACTGAGCAAAATAAAATTGAGTCAATTTCTTACACCTTTTTTTTTCTTCTCAATAAGATAAGATAAGATAAGAATTAACAGCAGCAAAATTATGAATGGAAGAAGTAGAACAACAAAATATAGGAGCTGCTGGAAAGGCAGCCACTCACGCGGCGCCATCTTGAAGTCAAAATAACAAAAATAACACAACACAACACATAGGACACAGACAGTCGTGCAATGTAGCGTTCCTAATGCAAACACCTCATTGTGAAGCAGGAAGAAGTCAAGGTGTATCTCGTTATATCCAGTAATGTGTAAGCATGTTGTTGAGTAGTTGTAAAAAAAAAAAATTCTACCCACATACTAATGAAACCGGACACGCTCGTCATGATGAAAAAAACAACCCATCATGAAATCGATTCAAATGTTTTGTTTTTCACTTCTACTCTGAATCTTGAATGAAAGCTACTATAGACATATTTTTATATGCAATGCGTGACCCTCTGTCTGATTTATTTGCTTATTTACATGCGCATGACACACTTGGAAGCAGTGCTGTTTTAGTTCGTGGAATTGTTGCCCAATATTTTGTTGTGACCAGGCGTCACTCAAAGCCCAGCTGGCCCAGATGAATCCAAGATGCGGTCTACCAAGGCATGTAATTGTACTCTGCCTCCTGTCCTTTTATACACACGCTCCAATCAGAGAGAGCGCTTCATGCCAGGCCCCTCCTTGTCTCTTTTGCAGTCTGCAGTTCTCCGACTCTCACTTGGCATTTTTTGTTAGTGACTCTTTCTTTTCCTAACTGGGATTCCAGATGTTGTGCTAGATTTATTTGCCATACACATTTATCACAGCATTTATGCAGTAAATGCGATTCCCCCCTTTTTTGTTGCATTTATTTGTTACATTTCTCAATTGAACTTAAATGTGTAACATTATCGCAGCAGCATCGTCCATGCTAAGGAATAAAACCTGAGCTTAACCTCACACTTTGGCATGGAAGACAGTTGCACGGTTAGACATTGAAGAGGTTTGGTTGTTTCTGGTTTGCTAGAATTCCATGGATCTTTTTGGGATGAGGATGAGTAGTGTGCTGAAGTCTGAGGGAGGGAGGGTGTGGAAGTGTTCTGGTTAGAAAGGACCTCATTGTTTTTATACTCTTCCGCTCACAGACCGATGAGTTGACTCTGAAACTACATTTGTGGTGCGCTTTTAAACTGCTCATAATTTGGAAAAATAAATAAATGAAATAAAATAAATTTAGACTTCCATGGAACAGCACCAATCCAAATGTGAAGTTAGAGCATTCAGGTCGTAGGCCTTAGCATCATACAAAATCAATGCTTTATTTGTTAGCCAAATAGTTCCAGTGCTGTTGGATTCCAAATGTGAATGACCTATGAATGATATAAAATTTTAATATTCACATTCCCACGATGCCGTTGCAAGTTTTGACGTATTTCCAAAAGTATAATGCTAACTATGACATCCAACCAGGCACAGTCTGAGAGCTGGACCTTATTTTATTTGTACATACTGTGCATGTCATTAGAACATGAGGCTGTTCCATTTCCCGTCTCATGACTGAATATTTTCCGTGTGGAAACTCGGTTCTGTAAATACCAAAAACGGTCTGTAGTTAAAAGTCGAAATATGAACACATTTACATACCTCTATTAGACAATAAAGAAGGTTACGGATTCTTCCACTTTAGCTCTCTGATGCTGTGAAAGTAGAACATTGCCACAGGAAAAATACATGGCCAAACTCTTTGCATCATTGCAAGCCATGAGAATTCTACATAACAGTTAATAGACACACTGAATGTTGTTGTCATCTGTGCCCAGATGCTAACCCTCCAAATAACAGCTTTATTACCCACATGTGGGCTCTGTGTGCCCACAAAATGCCTCAAGTGTTTTTTATTTATTTATTTATTTTTTAATGGTCACTATAGCATTCGCTAAAATGTTGCCTGTGTTGGTCTTTGGTCTTGGTCTGTAGTCTAATCATAAAAATGAGGCTGAGACTGAAACATCTTTGCGTACATATTTGTTTATTAATCTACTCAAGGAAGACAGATGGGCTGTTCCTTTCAACCTGAAATGTTTTGTTTGACCCAAGGGCAGGTAGAAAAACTCAATGGAGGTCATCACCTCAGCAGGAAGTTAGCAATCTCTCTATCAGGAGAGTTGTGACAGATTCCAGTAACGCCTCTCCTTCTGAATACACGAGGCTATTTTTAAGTCCAAAACACGGACAGCTTGTCAACAGTGCAACTTTCAGAGTCACTTTGCGATGCGTGTTTACTTCCAGCATGTTTAAACATCAATCAGTGTATTTTCCGTAATAGATTGTCTCAAAGAATTGATTCCACGCTCAGGCTGTCACCACCAGAAAGTGGCAAGCGGTAAATGAAAACATCTTGAACTCTATGGTTACTTCATTGAGATGGACTGTTTAATAAATGTATGCACTGCGTTGTTCTTGTAAAATGTGCCATTTGTTTCCAAGCTTCTCTGGTCATTTTATTGCAAGTCATTAGCCTCCGTGCTTTCAGGATAAAGCAGAACTTGTCGAGAAATAAATGTTGAACATTGTTCATTTGACATTTGAGGTGTCATTTTGCCAAATATTTTGACTGAACTCCAAATTACAGTGGACCCTCACTACTTGCGGGGATATGGACTGTGCCGTGCCATTTTTTTGACCGAAAAATTCTTGAATCAGTGAAGTTATACGGCCATGAAGCGTTTTCTACATGTGACAAAAAAGAGAATTGCGAGTAAGCGTGATTATACAGCCAGAAAACATTTTCCACGTTTGACTTAAAAAAGCAAACAAACAAAAATCTAAGCCCATTTTCCAGACCTGACCAATATAACAGTTGGATTAAGCATGAATTAGTGATTAATTAGTTACTCCTGCAACGTGGGGGGCGAGGATGACATGATAGAAAAGGGAGTGTTTTTGTTTTACTGTCTCTCACGCTGTATTAGTGTAGCAATGGCGCTAACACAATCCCCCACACATCATCATTATAATGCTAGGGGGGTTTAATTGTTCGGTATAATTTTTTTGTGGTCCAGTGGTTAGCGCGTCGACCTCACAGTGCAGAGGTACCGGGTTCAATTCCAGCTCCGGCCTGCCTGTGGGGAGTTTGCATGGTCTCCTCAGGTTTTCTCCGGGTACTCTGGTTTCCTCGCACATTCCAAAAACATGCATGGCAGGCTGATTGAACACTCTAAATTGTCCCTAGGTTTGAGTGTGAGCGTGGATGGTTGTTCGTCTGTGTGTGCCCTGCGATTGGCTGGCAAACGGCTCAGGGGGTCACCCGCCCACTGCCCGCAGACGGCTGGGATGAGCTCCAGCACCCCTTCATTGCATTACATTGCTCTAAAATGAAGCTCTGAAAGAAAACAATGAACAACACTTGTCTTTCTTTTTGTTTGTTTTTTCAATCCACTTTGGTGGTGACTTCAATTAATGAGCCGTTTGTCCCCAGATGGAATGGCCGCTTGCTTCGGGACAGCTTGGCTTGTCATATCATCTTCCAGGTTTTGCAAATGAAACATTCTGACAGCTCTTGTATTAAAAAAGGGGCTTTTAATCCCTTATTTGCGGAAGAGGCGGAAGAGTGAGGTACAGTACGTAAATAAATTGATCCCCATCCATACTACATATGTATCAGTAACAAATATCAACTCCTCATAGCACACATACTTTCGACCCTGAGCCATGTAAGCCAGTAATTTACATACATGGCAATTTTCAGCGGATCCGCGGAAATCCGCCGTTTTATTTCTTAAATTGATCATTTTTGTAAATCGTCTAAATCCGTTGAGAAAATTTTAGGGGCGGTCAGGTACCTTATCGTCGAGTTTTCACGAGCTCTCCCGAACAGTCTCTTCGTTTTCCGTTTGTAAACAGCCCTGCGATTGGACGTGTATGAAAGCTTCAACTAATCAGATCACTGAAGGCATTATTTGTTGCGGACGTCTTAGCTCGATTATAAACGGCTCAGCGATTGGTTAACTACAAGCGATTGGACCAATCAAATTGCATGTAACATATTGTTTTACCTGATTCATGGCGGCCTGTTCGTCTCGCAAATTCATTGTTCTGGGATCGTTTTGAGCGGAATTATGAAAATTTTGACGAAAGATCAGGAGTCTTTAATCCTAGAAATTGACTCAAATGTCAAGAATAAATT
>NW_017805695.1:1622136-1649894 GCF_001891065.2 Hippocampus comes
TATTGGTGCTCACCAGGAATGCATAGGCAAAATTGCACAAATTTTCACTTGAAAGAATAGTGGCGATCTTGGGATTTTTTTCTGTTCAATTTTCAAACTGTGTAAATTTAATACACTTCATCTTCAGCATGTTTAGTGCCACTTTTGTAAGTAACCATGCCCCCGTCCAGGCCACGCCCCCGTCCAGGCCACGCCCCTCCCACTTTTTTCATCACTCGCCATTGCCATGTATGAATTTAGGGCAGTCATATTTTGCTGGCTACATACTACATTGTTTTGCTCATAATAAACCAGAAAATTACCACTACCTGTATTTAAATACAAGTGCAACTGCCCCATTACAGCTGTTTAGTTTAAGGCCCCATGAGAGAATAGAGATGTTGAAATCAAGTGGGAAGAGACCATTTTGTGTGCCAGTGTGGGCTTGTTTTCGACTGAGAAATTGATCTACGGCTGACTGTGTGGTTTCTTTGTCTAATAGAAAACATACAGTACTTGTATTTTCTGCAGATGAGAATGATTTTCAGTATCATAATAACTGCCATTTGAAAAACAACAACCTTGTGCTGACACTGTTAAAGACACAAACATCCTGCTGGTAGCTGTTATTCAGTTTCTAGTTAAATGAGAATGTGTTGTTTGTGTCAGTCTTTCACAAGTGCATATCTATCTCCAGCTGCAAAGTTGTTTGTGTCAGTCTTTCACAAGTGCACATCTATCTCCAACTGCAAAGTTCCATTTGAGCTGAGCCAGCAACAGAAGGAATTAAAAATGTAAGATGATAGAGGTGGAAGTGAATGATTCATAGTGACAAGAATGGATAGGTTGGATTGATGTGTTTGGATGATGAATCCTGCTGAGTAAGAATTAGCCTTTGCACATGCCGAGTTAGAAAATAAAACAACTGACTTGACCCTATTCTGGAGAGTGGAGTCAGCAACACGCATGCACACAGGCACACTCGTTCCTTCTTATTCAGCAGTGCTGCGGTTTGGGTTCCATCCTGTCTGGATGATATCATGGCATGTGTTCGTCAGACTGCACGAGATGAGATGCAAAAAAAAAAAAAAAAGTGATGTTGGCGCGTTTCCGCTTCTCGTGTGCACTCTTCCCTTCGCCAGAGTTCTTACTCCGGCCACCAGGCAGTCGGTGTTTGTTTGTCTTAACTTCAAGATGACACGACGACGTAAGCAGCAAAGACATCCCGGAGAGACCCGACCTGTCCTTGACTGTCTTGACTTTTGCTATTGTGGCTAATTGTGTGCACAAGACCGATAAGGAGAGTGATGTCAATGTTGAAGTGCTTCAATAGACTGACTTGTGTACAGTGTGCATTGTACACCGTGTTCCAAGTTATTTGGCATATGCGGTGTAGGCATGGGGAGTGGTTTGGCAAAATTTTCACACAAATCCATTCGCGATTTTCACGTGTTTTTTAGATCCACAAATATATGCGCGATGTTCACAGTTTTTACTGTTGTGTGTGCATTTGTCGTGACTTATCATTTGTTAATGTTCAATTTTACGTGTGAATTGTCGAATGCGCGTTGGACACAAACGAATCGCCGTTTTAAAAGCGATCCACACACGTCAAATATTCACGTGTTGAAAGGCCATCCCGCCTCCGTCCGCGGGGAAGCAGTGTTGCTGTCTCCATTGAACCGGAATGAGGAAGCCTCCCATTCCTCCTTTCAAAATTGGCAATTGAAAAACGTGAAAGAGCCTTTATATGATCTTCATTTATGTGTTTGTTTAACGCAAACAAAATACGACCGTTTTTTGTGGTTTACCTCAAAAACTTCTTTTGCTTTGACCATTTAACCATTTACAACTTTGTATGGATTTGTAAAATACTGGACAGTATACATTGATTTCCAACAGTCTTTTGTCTTCATTTAATACCTTCTTCACTGCACATCTTACAGCCGTTTATGGATTATCATGAAAAAAAAAATGTCTTCACTGCACATCTTACAGTCGTTTATGGATTATCATGAAAAAAAAAAGTCCAAATAGATTTCAGCTTCTTTGTGTCGCTAAATCAGCATAAACTTCCCAAGGCCTTCATACACAGGATTGCTGGTCTCGAAATCATTTTTCGACTGAAGAAATAAGTTGACAAGTTATGTATTTTTGCCACAAACATTGCCTTGACAAGCTCTCTCATTCATGCAAACTATAATTCCTCTGTGTTTGTCAGGCATCGCTACGAATAGTGCAAAATCACAACTAATTTACACCACCCTGAAAATGTTACAATTGCCTGTATTTTGTTTTATTATTTAATTCCCGGTATTTTAAAACATACATATACTCTAAACTACGAGCCCCAAACTTTTATCATTTCAAACTCAAAAATAAAATAGCTTATACTGTATATGTTTTGATGTAAGATAGAAGACCAAGAAAAATGCAGCCAAACTGTGTGTACAAGCACACACGGCGAAGACTTTCTCGTAACTTCTTCCACAAACAACAGAGGCCAAACTTGGTTTCCCCCGACATTAAAAGCTTGTCTCCGTCAAGGTCGATTCAACACCGATTCTTGGCATCGGTGTGCATTCTACAGTACACTCTACTACTTTCCCACTAGGCAAGGCTTTGGCGACAACATTTCGTATCTTGCGAATTTCTTAAATAGCACAAACTTGCAAATATATGAGATTTTCAGTAGGTCCCCCAGAAAAAAAATGCAAAGTTTAATTTTAGGTGACAATCATAATGTTCTGTGAAATCAGCGTATCCCGATCTCACTTCTTCTTTTCTCTTTTCAGACCACGTCTTGGAGAAAGCCATGCACAAGTGTGTTCTGAAGCCTCTCAAACCGATGATTAGTGCCGCACTGCAGGAGTTCCAGGTACGCAGCGGAGAATGGCAGGAGCTGAGGGACAACATGTCTTTGGCGAAAGCTCGGCAGCCGCAGGAAATGGGTGTGGAGGACACGGTGCCACCCGATCCGATAGCTATTGAGAAGATCAAGTACAAGTTTCACACCATGTGCAAGCTGTACTCTCCGGAAAAGAAGGTCACCATGCTGCTGAGGGTTTGCAAACTCATCTACACCATCATGGAGGACAATTCAGGTAGCGCAACTTGGACAGGAGTCATACACATTGACTCTCCTATTATACAAAAGGTCCTCTGTCGACCTGACTAATGACCCTCACAACTGGAAATATAAAATGAGTCTGACACATGGCTGCATGTTCACGGTCCTTCCTCAGCATGAAAAATGTGACGAGCAAAAGGAACCTAGTTTTATTTATTTTTATTTTTTTGTTGCTAAAATTAAGGGAAATGATCCATGAATTAATATGAAAGACAGTTTATTTATCGAGTCAGTTTGATTTACAGTCCTCTAAGAGTTCACTATATGACAGCCTGACAAAATTCTAGCAAGCAAGCCTGGCGTGAACACAAGCAAAGAAATCATAAATCGGATTACAACAATAATGCAAACAAATCTGGCTTTATCACCTCAAATGTTCATGGAAACTCTATGCAAAAATGTTGACTGTACTTCTTAAGCACTGACCGTAGACATACGAATAAACAACCGCGACCCTAGTGAGGATAAGCAGTTTGGAAAATGTTAAAAGAAAAAAAAAAAAGCCGCAGACGGCCTGAAATGAAGAGGTTTTCAAATGGCAGCCTTTGAGATTTGAAAAGTGCATTTTGCTTCAATTTGATAAATTGGTCAGCCCGAGAACACAGGTACAAAAAGGAAAAATATGAAACCTGTGAAAGTGGAAGCTGCATTATCTGACTCTGCTATTTTATGTGTAAATGTACCTGAAATGTACCTGTGTGTGTGTGTGTGTGTGTCTCAGGCCGTCTGTATGGTGCCGATGACTTCCTGCCGATGCTGACCTACGTGTTGGCCCAATGTGACATGCCACAGCTGGACATTGAGATACTTTACATGATGGAGCTGCTGGACCCCTCGCTGCTTCACGGAGAAGGTGTGTCCTTTCGAAATGAAGAAGCTCCTCAGCAATCTATTAAATCTATCATTTAAAAAAAAATAGGAGCATAGCAGCCTCTAAAATTACATTTTCTAAAATATTTTGGGACTGGACATGGTAGCTGTTCTTGCATAGTAAAAATTCCCTCCATTTTCACTTTATTACTGACAAATACTTGCAGAAACATCAATTCACATTTTATTGTGCAAGTGTCAACAACATAAACCCCAAGTCACACTAAAAAAATACTAGAGAATACAAAAAAAAAATGGAAACTTATTCTTTAGATTGGCAGTGTAAGCCTTAGCAGCAAATTTGGCACTCTCTGCGCTCGGGCTGCCAGGATTAGTCAATAAATCATGACGACATCGATGACTAAAAGCGGCAATAATTAAAGTTGTTGACTAGTCGGTATTTGCAGTTTCGTTTCTCCTCTCAAAAAAAGCCTGATGAGCAGCTCCAATTGAAGCAGGAAATTTATTATTCGATTCAAGGATCGCCTGTTGTGAATTTTGCCGTAAAGCTCCTCGAACATTAAGTTCACCTGTCAAGGTTTGAAAGCCAAATATCCCTAACCTTTTGTGAGTGGCGTAGTTGGAAGTACCCAGCATTGAAAAAAAGAATAGCTTGAGCGATGCTTCACTGACTGGCCGTATTCCAAGTGAAGTGTTAACGAAGGTAAAATGTCTTGGTGTTGCTATGCACTGTCCTAAAACATCTCCGTTGAAAAAAGTCATCTTTAGCACGCAGTTGTTTATGTGTATTATTGGACACAATAATCTAGCGACAAGCGCCATTTTGCCTCGCTGCCCTTGTTGTTCCATTCCGTGTTCCCGCTGCCGCCAGATATGAATTTAGCAGCGCTTGGGCAAGCCGAAGCTCGCAACGTGAGACTCACCCCGATCCATGCCCTCCACCGTTGTTCCAAATAAGTCTTTTGATCTGAGGTTTGTCAGTCACAAAAAATATTGAACCAACTTGAGTAATTGGATAAAACTTTTTCGAGCATTGTCTCATATTTTAGGGACAAAATGCAACCACTTCGGGGCAGTCTAGAGCAGTGTTTTTCAAACCGTGTGAGATATTGTTAGGTGTGCCGTGGGAAATTATATAATATGTATGCCTGTGCAGTCAATCGCATGGAAGAGTAATCATGTAGTACTCTTCCATACCGGTAGGAAGCAGCAGCAGCAAGGAAATCGCTTGTCTCGAAGCATAAGGCAAAGTTCCCGACACGAGGCAATACAATGAAAGGTATCTTTCATTTAGATTTACGTTTACCGGAGATGCAATGGCACCAATGTTCCCTCTAAGCTGTGCAACTGCGCACTTGTCGCACACTCTCAGCGCACAAGAGAACCTATGCAGCGCAGTGAACGCACTGCAAATGAATTACTGTAGATATAGAACTTTTTTTTCTGTATCAATTTGCTGTGTAATTCAGTGAGTGACAAGTGTCCAGCCAATCACACGATGTGATCCAATGACGCTATGCAGCCAATCACGGCACTGACAATACTTGCGCATGTTCTCTGCTCCATAACAATAACAGTGCCGTGGCGATAAGTGACACTAATGCTTATCCTTTATCATGGCGAAACGACCGGGCAGTGAACGTGATACGTCGACTCCCCCAAACCAAAACAAGAACTTTTAAGTTGGAATGGCTGTTGGAGTATGTGCAAATAGAAGAACAAGTAGTGAAACTGGGTGAGATACAGTGATCCCTCGCTATTTCACAGTTCGTTTATCGCGGCTTCAGTGCATCGCGGATTTTTTCAAACATAAAAAAAAAAAAAGGATTTTAAAAAAAAAAAAATTTATTAATATACATGGAGTACAGTACTGTATATGTTGATCTATGTGACTCACTGTTTTTTTGCAGCTTCTCGCGGACCGTTTGTGGAATTTTTGCGGACTTTAAAAAAAACCTGTATATGTTAATTGGTCGCTACTTCGCGGATTTTCGTTTATCGCGGGTGGGTTTGGTCCCCATTAACCGCGATAAACGAGGGATTACTGTATTTTCTTTTTCGAGTGAGAAACGTCTGCAGCAAAGCTTAAGCTGTAAGCAAATTTTCCGGAGGAAAAATACGGGCTGAATGGAAGCTGGACTACCTCAAGCGACACATTCAGCGGAAAAGTCATTTGAATGATGTAGGAATTACTCAAAGACTCAAGATGGGAAAAGGGATTGGTACAATATTGCGGGAGAGCGCAAACGACCAGGAGAAAAAGAACCGGCTGTTACACAGAAAAAAATCCGACCCTGAGCAAGTTAAGGTTCTAATTGACTATATTTTACTTGCCATTAAAATGAATGCACCAAATATTGGATTGATGTCGACTGGATTGCTATTCAATGTGTTATAATATTGCGTTAATTTTCAATGTTAAAAAAACGCTTATAGTCACAATATTTAAAATAAGCTTTTTTTTCACATTTCCAGGTAGTGGTGTGCTACGGAATTTTTTTCAATGAAAAAAATGTGCCTTGCTCGAAAAAGATTGAAAAACACCGGTCTAGAGCCTTGTCATCTAAGGGAGCCTATAAAATAGTGGCCATTTGAACAGTTATTTTTATTTTTATTTTTTTTTTGTCCTGTTGTCACAGGTGGCTATTATCTGACGAGTGCATACGGAGCGATGTCACTGATCCGGAACTTCCAGGAGGAGCAGGCAGCCAGGGTGCTGAGTTCCGAGACCAGGAATACACTGCGCCAGTGGCACCAGCGCCGCACCACTCTGTACTCTGCTCCATCCTTTGATGACTTCCAAGTAAGCCCAATAATCTCGGTCCCATGGCTACATAGCGGGCAGCCTGCTGCACACTGAACAACGCTTGACCAAGCTGTGAACTCGCGAACGAAGTACGCGGACTCACGAGCCCTGGCGACAGACCCTCTCACTTAGGTTATTGTAGTTAACGAAAAGGAATGAAATTAAGAATACTTTGAATCTTTCGAAGTGAGCAAGTGGCTTGTAGTACTTTGTGTTGTGGAATACTTTCCAATGACGCTACAAATGCACTGAAGGGATTGGCTACTTGGCAAACAAGGGATGGAAAGTGAGACCATCATAGTTTTATTGAAGGTTCTAGTTGTATTATGCACTGCGCTTATTCTACCTCAATGTCTGCAGACTCTTATACAGCACCTGTATTTGGTTTGTGGATGGTTGTTAAAATATTTTTTGTTGAGTTTTCACTACACAATACTTTTTTTCCCCCCCACACCAAATTAAACATTCAACACCAAACTAATAACTAAAATGAAGGATTTTGCGAACAGTAAAACTCATTAAAGTCATGAAATGAATCAACACTTAAAACCACTGAGGAATAACTCAATTACGGTGTCAGAATTTGATACAGTTGAACAAACACCGTCATGAAAAAAAGAAAAAAAAAAAGAGAACATGAGATGCTTGCTTGTTAGCAAACTAAAGACCCATCATGACCTCTTCAAAATTCAGAATGATGCCCTTTCATAATTCAGGTACACTCAACGTTCTCCAGGTATAATTGATTAGAAGACTCTAAATACTGCTATAAGTGGCTGACAAAGTAGATCATTGTATTTTAGAGTAGTTATTTTTGTCACTTGCTTGTATTTGTGGGAGGCCTGGTGGTCCAGTGGGTAGCGCGTCGGCCTCATCCGGCCTCCCTGTGTGGAGTTTGCACGTTTCCTCCATGCCTGTGTGGGTTTTGTCCGGGTACTCCCGGGTAACACCTCCCACATTCCAAAAACATGCATAACAGGCTGGTTGGACACTCTTAAATTGTCCCTAGCTGTGAGTGTGGATGGTTGCTGTGTGCCCTGCCTGCAATTGGCTTGCAACCGGTTCAGTGTGTCCCCCGCCTGCTGCCCGAAGACAGCTGGGATAGGCTCCAGCACCCCCCTTGTGAGGATAAAGCGGATCAGAAAATGGATGGATGGATGTTTGTATTTGTAGCTAACAGCCAACTAAGTTTTTTTGAATTGATGTCAAGTTGTTTATTCACTCTTATCTGCTAGAATTACCTGCGGGTGGCGCTGCAGGATTTGGGTAGCGGCTGCACCGCCAAGACCCTCGCTGTCCGACCCTACGCCACCGTGGAGGAGGTGTGTCAGCTATGCGCCCTCAAGTTCAAAGTGTCGGACCCCGACAGCTATGGCTTGTTCCTGTTGACGGAGGGCAGCAGCCAGCAGCTCGCACCGGACACCCATCCTCAGAAGATCAAGGCGGAGCTCCACAGCCGCCCGCAAGCGCCCCCCTTCCATTTTGTTTACCGCCGCCTGGCCAATCGCGGCACCTCACCGGCGACCCCTCATGACTCTTCGCCCAGCCCCAACAACTTAACTTTGACCTCTGAACAGCAAGCCAACCTGAACGACCTCAGTCCCGAGCCACCCGCACCCTCCCCCGATTCAGACCTCAGACTGTCACGTTAAGGAAGACTGCCAATCAGGAGGGTCGACAACTGGACAGCGTCCCTGACTGACACCTGGCGTGTCCGTCAAGAGTTGGACCGATAGCACAACGCTGCGCTTGTGGCAGTCCAACTTCTCCTTTCGGCTGTCACGCCAAACATCCTCTGTGTAGAAAGTTTGATCCGACAGACAAGACGGAGGAAGGGGAGCAGCGACGGAAGTGAAAGTTTGTTCCTTGCTTCTTTTAGCTTGCTTCCTGTGAACCAACTACGGCAGGCAACATTTTTTGCTTGGGCTCATGAAATGTAATCAGTATTTTTGTGATTTCATTCTAATTTTAAAATAAGAAAAGAAGACACGTCAGCATTATGATTGACCCGGCCACAACGCCGGCGTGATTGCGGCTGCGTTTGGTGAACATAGAGGGAAATCTCAAATAAAATGCAACACCAATACTATATTACTCACTGGAAACAATAGAGCACCTTGTCAGTGGATGTGTTTGCATTTTGTCTTACAGTTGCAGGTCAACTGTTTTGACCCTGTATGTTGTCTTTGAATTAGAGACACCTAGTGGTGGCTGAGGTGCACTCTCAAGTCCGTAATATTTGCACAGCTAAGTTGGTGGATCAAGGGAAAGAGTGAGGGCGAGACAAGATTTGTTTTGGTTTTTTTTGTTTTTTTCCAGCAACCTTCCCGTATAAAGACTTTGATTTCTGTATTTTCTCCCAAAAGAAATGAATATGCTGTGCATAGACTTGTCATTTTCATCCTCATTTGTATGAATATAATGAGTGCTTAATACAAGTAAATGTTAAGAAATTGTACTTTTGTATGAAAATCAATGATAGACATCTAATAAATATTGGAACAGCATTTAGATTGTCATGTTGGTAATACAGGAAATTCTGCCAGTAATTTTTTTTTTGTACAGTAATTACTCTTGACAATTTTTAGTAACATGTCGCTATCTTCATCAAACTTGTCTGTAATGGAGGCATTCTTGCAGATTTACAAAAGTCTCTGCTACTGAAAAATCTTTTTTGTAAAATTTTTTTTTAAGGTCAGTTTTTATCATGAATCGTGTGTGCTTTGAGCTGGTGAGAGGCCATAGTGAAAAATGTTGAAGAGGGGATCGTTTTGAAAGACAAAAACAAGTAGGGAGAAAACGGCAAAAGAGGCACGTGACAATGGACACGACCGAATTCAGTATTGTGCGTGTACTGTGTGTCTACTTGAAATGTAATGTAACGGTTTTCCCACTACTATAAATGATCAATTTACACCCCTGCCCCCAAATAAGAAAACAAACTCGTGTTGGAGTGCTAATTGCAGGTGATATGTCAGAAATGCTGAAAGAAACCTCACTGCTTGTGTTTCATATTAGTAACTTTTATGTAGCGCACCACGCATAACTTCGGGAACCAAGTGTTGACATTTTTAAATTGCATTGCTGTTTTTCCTCATTGTATTTTTTTAATTGACTAATAATCCATCAAAGTGAATATATTTAACTGTGCAGGGATTTTTTTTCACAGTTGGTTTTTCTCTTGTAATACTAATATTTGTAATACCCTAGACAAGCATTTGTGGCCATTCAATGCTATAATAAAGATCATTTTGCACAAATAGTTTCGGATGGAAATGGTTACAGTATATAATGACACACTTGCTTTCACATGAGTAAATACCTCTGCTCATTTAAAGTTAAATGTTTAGAGTATGGCGGCCTGGTGGGCGAGTGGTTAGCACGTCGACCTCACAGTGCAGCGGTCGTGGGTTCGATTCCAGCTCCGGCCTTCCTCTGTGGAGTTTGCATGCTCTCCCCGTGCCTGCTTGGGTTTTCTCCGGGTACTCCAGTTTTCTCCCATAATCCAAAAACATGCATGGCTGGTTAATGGAACACTCGAAATTGTCCCTAGATGTGAGTGAGCACGAATGGTCGTGTGCCCTGCGATTGGCCTGCCAACCAATTCAGGATGTACCTCGCCAACTGCCCGAAGACGGCTGAGATGGGCTCCAGCATGCCTTGTAAGGATGAGCGGGTCAGAAAATGGAAGAATGGATGTTTAGAGTATTATAACCATTGGAGGATGTGCTAGCAGTTACACAGAGTGATCACATCCCTGTTTTTGAAATAAATGCTTTTTTTCTTCCAAGAGGGACACTAAAAACCAAAAGGCAGTTCGACCGAGATGTTTTGTGTGTGTGCGCACTTATGCACCTCACCTATTGTAAAATTAGACGTGCTTAAACACACAAGCAGGAAATATTTTTTCCCCCTTAAAAACCTATTTAATAGTCTGTAAAGTTAGGATGTCCCTCTCAAGGGACATACGTATGACAGGCAATCTCTTAAATGCCGACTATATGATGTGAAGTAGTCGCATTGCCGCACTTACATCCATCTGTCCATTTTCCGATCCGCTTTTTCCTCACAAGGGTGGGTATGGGTGCTGGAGCCTATCCCAGCTGTCTTCGGGCAGTAGGCAGGGGACACCCTGAACCGGTTGCCAGCCAATCGCAGGGCACACAGAGACGAACAACCGTCCACGTTCACACTCACACCTAGTGACAATTTAACAGCCTGTCATGCATGTTTTTGGAATGTACCCGGAGAAGACCCACGCAGGCACGGGGAGAACGTGCAAACGCCACACAGGAAGTGTGGAGTGCACCTCTGCACTGTGAGGCCAACGTGCTTACCAGTCGACAACCGGGCCGCTCGCCGCAGCCACAGCAACTTAAAGTCCTGAATTATTCACATGCTTTTCGCTTTTTCCATATTTTATTTGACAGCCTCATCCCAAAACGGATTAAGTACACACACACACACACACACACACACACACCAAAAGCGTTTTTTTTTTTTTTTTTTAAGATTTTGCCGATTTATTACAAATGACTTCACAGCCATTGCTCAATACTTTATTGGTGCAACTTTGGCAGCAATTACAGCTTGAAGTCTTCATGAACATGTTATCTCAAGCTTGCCACACGTGTCTTTGGGCAGTTTTGGCCATTCCTCTTTGCAGCACCACAAGCTCCATCAGGTTGGATACGGCGCATCAGTGCAGTAGTCATTTCTCGATCCCTCCAGAGGTGTTCGAATGGATTCAAGTCCGGACTCCGGTTGAGCCACTCAAGGACATTCACAGAGTTGTCCTGAAACCACTCCCTTTGTTGTCTTTGGCTGTGTGCTTCGGGTTGGTGTCCTGTTGGAATGTAAACCTTTGCCCCAGTCAGCTGTCCTGACTAGTCTGGAGTTGGTTTTCATCCAGAATGTCTCGACATGACGACCATGTTTCCATACATCTTTCCCAGATCGTATCACTGAAAATTCCCACTTCATGCTACCACCACAATGCTTCACAGTCAGGATGGTATTGGTCAGGTTTCTTGTTTTCTCCAAATATGATACCTGCCATTCACGCCAAAGTGTTCAATCTTTGGCTCATTAGACCAGAGAAATTTCTTTCTGAGAGTTCTTCAGGGTGTCTTTGGGAAAAAGGCTTCTGGCTGGCCATAATACCAGACAGGCCTGATCGGTGGATTTCTGCAGTGATGGTTATCTTTAGGGAAGGCTCTCCTCTCTCCACGGAGGACCGGTTCTTGACTTGACAATCCTGTCTCAGATATCTAAACATTTCCTTTGATTTATGCTTGCTATGTGCTCTGACATGCACATCTGTGAGACCTATATATAGACAGATGTGTGCCTTTCCAAATCATGTCCAATCAACTGAATTTACTGCAGGTGGATTTCAATGAAGTTGTAGCAGCCTTTCTTAAGGGGTGTTCACACGGCAACTTTTACTCCGGTGTAGCACCGGGGCTGCCCCCTGTAGAGCGTTCACACGTACAAAGTTCAGAGATGAAAGTGGACTTTCCTGAAAATTCGGGATTTTTAAAAAAAAATTTTATAGCTAGCAGCAGCAGCAGTCGATAGTCCACTGCTCTCTGCTGTTCGTGCGTCAGCTAGGACATGTACTCATGTCTTTTGGTTTCAACCACTCAGCGCCGACGCAACCGACGTCACAGATCAAAGAAGCTTTGAGCTACGACAACAGCGAAGCTAAGCTAGCCGAGAAGACACGACGGTCGAAGTCGGACGGACACGTTTTTCTGCTAATCTGTGTGTTTCCCTTTTTGTCCAAATACATATATATTTTTTACTACACCAACTGTCTTGTCCACGATGTCTTTTATTCGTTCCACTGGGGTTTAGCGAGTGTGTTTATAAAGAGATGAAAATCTCTTTTCTGTTACTAGTGTTAGTGCCTCAACATGGCTACGCTCGTGAAAGCAAAACAACGAACTCAAACGCGTGTTCATTCAATGTTGTCAACTAATATCCGGATTAATTTTAGGCAATTATTGCTCAATTTTCATGAAAATGTGAAAATTCGGAATTCCGGGAAAATCCGGAGGACTTTCATCACTGAAAGTTATACCGGTGTAGCCCCTGAAAACAACCTAAACCAGAGCAAATTTAACCCTGCTCAGGAGATGGTTTAAAAATTTACTCTGGAATATATGCTAGTTTGTGGGGCAAGACCGATATAAAATGGGACGTGTAAACGCTACAGAGGGTATACTCGCTACCCGTGAGAAGAGTTGATTACAGAAGGGTATTGAATGCGTTGCTTTCGTTCTCTGTTGTACTTCCGTCATCTTTCCTTTCTCTCTACTCTCGTCCTTTTACGGTGACTGATTTGTCTGGAGAAGTAATAAACCATGGTTTTTCCATATGTCACAAACAAGGCGGGGAAAAGGAAGTACACTTTACGCATTAGCATGTTTTATTTCCGTATTATTATTACCGTATTGCACGGCCGCAGAAACTGCCGTGTGAACGCAAGTGAGGCTTTTTACATATGAATGCTCCACAAAATTTACACCGGTGTAAGATATATCGCAACAAAATACGTCGGTGCAGCACCGATGCAAATGTGTGCTGTGTGAACACCCCAATAGATGGTCAGTAGAAACAATGATGCCGTTGAGCTGAATTATTAGTTCCGTGGCAAGTGAATTTTACTGGCCAGTGCATGCGTCGTCTGTGGTTGTCCTCCTCTAGGAAGCATGTCCACGCACCTCGACATAGCCAGCTCCGCATACCTTTGTAGGCACATCTCTGGCAGCTTGTTTGTCCAAAATCAGAAAACAATCTGGCAAAGGAAACTTCCCACACCCGGTTTTGAATCCTGGGGCCTCTTCGAATTCTCATTTTTTGGCCAAGGGAAATTTATCCGATCATATCCGAGTGAGATGAACCGGAAGTACTCGGAGGATAGGCTGAGTTGAATTTTACGACTGTTTAGGAAAGGTGGCTGGATGCAACCGATAAGGCCCCTTTACATATTTTGCATACCTTTTGTTCCCAGATTGCATTGTGTGGTGCGATGCATTTCTGAAGTTAGAAGGATGTTAATCCTTGTAATTTGTGTTGAATGTATCATTTTAAGCAGATTTAGGTTTGATATATGTTGCACTATTTGTTGTTGTAGTAAACAAACCGTGACTTAAGTTTTTGTGTAAAATAGAGACAACCAAATTCCAGATCCAATTTGCTTTGTTCCTCTCAGCATTGCTTGTTAAATATTAAAACTTGTAATGTTGATTGAAAACTTACACAATTGGCCATCTCATTGATTAGGATTTAGTCATTTGGTACAAGGAATAATCATGCTTACACATGTTTAGTTGCCTCTAGCAAATACATATTTATTAATGCTCTGGTAGCAAAATGATCTCTAAAATGACATTTGATACATCTAAACACAAAGCAAACCATCCAGTTGAAGTTTTCCTTGTTTTCAGAAGTGGTAACACTTTGCACCAATAAAGAAATGTATTCTGCAACTAGCGCTCCTCTCCGCCCCCTTTCAATCCCACTGCATCCAAGCAAGAGCATGCATGTCTACTTGGTAATTATTTGAAAAAAATCCAGTGCTTGGGAATGCTATCCGAATATACATTAAGATGTCCTATAAATCGTTTCTCTATTGAACATGAATCTCCATGCGAGTAAACAAATAGCTTCAGAGGTCTAACGCACAACAAAACAAAGAGGAGTACACAGGCGTCCTACGATCTATGAAAATAGTTTCAACAAATATACTGTACATATGGAGACAAAAAATATATATACATTTACAACTATTATAGACATATAATACATCTGCGATATATCCTCTATACGGGTATCACACATGTGAGAATCTCCAAGACAACATTTTGTTTCCAAATACAAATATTGTTGTGGCGGGCGGTTTGGTGAGTTTAAAACCATGCGGTGTCGTACTGTATATTGTTTTGGTTTTACATATCTGTTGGAAATAGCAGCAGAGAAACATTTCAAAACAAACAGGTAACAATGTACTGTGGGATAAAGTGCGTGGTAATAAATATGTTGTTCTGTTCCGTACGATACTCCAAAAAAAGTTTACATCCCAGACATGGAAAATGCTGCATCTGCCGACAAATATTGGAATGTGGAAAGGTCCAAACAAGGGATGTGCACTGGACTACATTTCTTTGATCAAATAAATCACAGGTGTCAAACGCAAGGCCCGGGGGCCAGATCTGGCCCGCCACATCATTTGATGTGGCCCGCGAAAGTCAACTTCCATGATCCTTTCTAAAATGTCTAACCACATTTTTTCTTCTCATATGCAATAAATAAGATATATATTCTAAGCATTTTCTTGTTACCAAACCCCTCATGATATTAACTTAAACAATCGTTGAATCAATAGTTATTCTTGACTTCTTAATATGATTTCAGTCATAACGGCCCTCCAAGAGAAATGGTAACTCAAATGTGGCCTGCGCCAAAATGAGTTTGACACCTCTGAAATAAATGGATGAAATAATCCATCAACTGCTATTCTTGGGTGACTTGCCTGGATTATCCTGAATCGTCAATGCCTTGCATTCCATTTTGTATCAATTACTCGGCATGCAAACATAACATGTTGGTCTCCAGGAAAAAACTGAAACATATTTCAGTACTGTAATATACTGTAAATAACAATATTTTGCCACAAAACAAAACAGAGAAGCTTGGTGCTAGCTAGTCCTGTCCGCATTTTCCTCAGTGAATTATTTTCAAGTGTGGAGGAGACCTTTCATACAATGTGTGTGTGTGTGTGTATATATATAGCAGTAGAGGTCGCTGTTGGATTAGAATTCATTGTAGTGAATCTCGTTGCGAGGCAAGAGCAGAGAAAAATATTTCGTATAACGCAACAGGGTTTTTTTTCATCGTATGGGGGGCAGTAGAATGGGAATGGTGTTAATGCATTAACACCATTCCCATTCTACTGCCCCCCATACGATGAAAAAAAACCCTGTTGCGTTATACGAAATCATTTTCTCTGCTCCAGCCTCGTGAAGACATTCACTTCAACGAAGTGTAATCCAACAGCGACCTCTACTGATTCGTTCGGAAACTGCAACAGCAACCACTACACTCGTTTACATAGTGAACGATGTTTATTTCGGTGACAGCTGCGAGTTTCCTGAACGTAACATACTCATAGCTGCTCTGACATTGGTTTACCGAGCATCCGATGAGCTGCTCAGAGTAAATTGCTTGTGGCTCGACGGACAGTCAAATAAACGAACGTTTCCTGGAATGCTTTACTTGTTATCATGCTAAAAACCTTACGTTAACTGGAGCGCTAATTGGAGAGAAGGCGAGTTCCATCGCGCTAACGATGGCCATCGAGGACTACGAAGCGTCCCGTGACTGGCTTTAAAAGTTTATTGCATGACATCAGCTGAGCAACGCTGTCTTGGGTGGCGATCGAGGGGAGTTCTAGTTAGATGGTGGAAAGAAATAGAGACAGTGAGATGGTGGAAAGAAAAGCCACCGGGTCCAGGAAGTATTTGTTGTTAGATTCAGACGAGCATGGACGTTGCATTGCTAAAATGGCTACAAAACGGACCTTTGGATGTTAAGCAGCTAAGACAAGAAGAGCTCTGATGCTGGAAGAGAGGGTAAAAGTGATCAAAATGAAAGACGGAGCAAGCAAAATAAAAGACATCCAAGAAATTGATGTGAGTGAAAGTGAATGCTGATCGTAAATTTCGCAATTTCTTTCCCTTTTTTTCTTTCTACACTGACCAATATGAAGTGTCAAATAAGTGTGTGCTCATACTTATGCACTATTGGAATAAAAATAGAGTACACATACGTTTGTGTGTGTGTGTGTGTGTGTGCGTGTGTGTGTGTGTGTGTGTGTGTGTGTGCGCGTGCGCACGCGCGCTTACATCTGAGATCAAATTTGCTACAGTGAAAAACCCCCTGTTGTGAAAAATTTCTTGCTGCAAACATGATTTCGTTGTAGAGGAGTTTCACTGTGTGTGTATATATATATATATATATATATGTGTGTGTGTGTGTGTGTGTGTGTGCGTGTGTATACACAGTCCTTTTTGTATTCATCCTGGTCTTAACAGATTTTAAATGCAAGATCAGCAGGTAAAGTGACATACCTTACATACAAGACACAGACATGTACTTTTCTTTTTATAACCCATAAAGTCTTTCAAGTGGGATACTATCATGTTTGTATGATCATAATTATTGCATTATATATACGGGTATTCTTCAACAAATTTAAATCCTGTTTTCCTGTAACAGCACAGATGAATCTGCCAGAAATAAATAAATGAGCGACACCCACCAAAACAAAACAAAAATCAAACAAAATGAAAAAAAATTAACATTTCGATACAATTGAAATCTTTTTTTCTCATGATTAATCAAAATAAATTGAATAAATGAGGGGAAAAATACATTGTCTTATAAATTTAGAAGCAGAAAAAAAAGCATCTATTTTTAAAGCGTACTGTGCAAGAGTCAACAGGTTTTAACAGTTGTGGAAGTCTTTTAAGGAATAAGTGTGAATTCTGTGCTGTTTGTGGACTCCTGCAGTGGAGTTAAAGTCCTCAGGAGTGTTCACAAACGTACATGTTACATGTCCTAAAATCTAGTAAAAATATTCATTTCCAACAAACTACCAAATTGGGACAAATCTAAACATTAGGTGATAGAAAATACAAAGTTTCTCGACCCCAAAAATAAAGTACCCCAACTAGGATATATTACATCTTGAAGCAAGACATCGATCTACCAAAGAGAGGCTCGTCAAATAATGCCATCAGTGTTTTGAATTAAGTCATCATATTAAAGGAGCGAAAAGCAGCAGTCAATGATTTTCCGTACTTTGCTTCAATGCGACGACGCCGTCACTCCCGATCAACACTCGAGCAGTGCTCTCTCGGAACACTTGACACAACTGCTTCATCTTACAAGGAAACGCATCCCTATAATCAGCAATGGAGCATTTTTGGAGCACAACAAAAGAGTCACCGAGACCAAGAGGTCTTCCTCTGAAGCTAGTTTAGGCTCGACAGTGCAAGGTAATTTTTTTTTAAAATTTTATTTCCTAGTATCAACACACGGTGCATCTAAAATCGAGTCATTTAAAAAACAACAACAAAAAAAAAAGCAATCAAAAGCAATTGTGCTTGTCGGTACACATCTGTAAAGAAGTGTTTCCCTCCTAAGAGTGGATTGCAGCGCCCCTGGCACCATAAATAAACCTGTCGAGGGTTCCGTGACCTCCAGAAGAGGAATGTGCGTATGACACCAATAAATAATATATGAGCCATCCGAGGCTATTTACAGAAAACTATTTACAAGGGGGGAACCAAAAACTCTCCATAAAGCTAACAAAGTCTTTTGAAATACAAACCTCCGTACATCAGCTGTGACGCTTTCATTTACAAAATATGACTGGATAATTAATGCCCTGGTGTGTTTTGGATATGTAGAGAATAAATAAACGTAGACAATATGTCCCATCGCTCAACGCTATCAATTCTGGATCTGGAATAATGGAACATAATCCAGGATATGCTCAGATAACGACAGTTGAGACATCGTCTCGGCTGCCGAACAAACGTGGCGCTTCCGAGCAGATGGCACGTTACCGACTTGGAATCACATCAGTGCCACAGTGCTCAACTGCAACCTTCCATTCGTGTCAAATGTTGCCTACGGAATGATTACTGTCGACTTGGAGATATTGTCATCGGAGGAAAAAAAAAAAAAGTCTACCCGAGCAGAAATTTGCGGTTGTGGCCGCTTTCGTCTTGGATGTCGTCCCAGTCACTCATTCCTATATGTCCGCTTTTCACATTAACCCTTTCATGCACCGTGTAACCTGATTTCCTCATAAGCTGTCCACTGTAGGGTTCATAAATACAATTTGTCAATAAATAAATAAATAAAGGTGTGATTCCCCACTCAAGAATGCAGGAACGCGAAGGATATCTGCAAATAAGTCTTCTTGTTAATTCAATTTGCACTTTTGCTTCTCATTCCGGTTGCACTGCCACATATCTCATATTCAAATGCCACGTGTCATTTGAAAGTGTGTGCGCGCGTGTGGGTGTAACTTAGTCATCCCTGCAGGTGGGCAGGTTGACAAAGGTGAAGATGTTGTACTCGATGAGGCAAGAGAAACACAGGAAGACGGAGTAGAGGAGGAGACACATGAGACCGAGGCGCTTGTCCAGTGTCCACTTGTTGAGGTGAACTCCAATAACCTGAACACACAGACAAGCACATGTATTAATGAACCATTCAAAATACTCGGATTTACTCAAGGGGCCAAAAACTGTGGCCAGACAAACACTTTTTGTAGTACAGTATTATGATTCAACTTTTTTTTTTCTTTCTAAACAGGTAAAAGATTCGTTGAAACAGAACATCTTTGATAATAGCAAGCTGGCCAAGAAAGCAGCAAGTTACCATATTTTCCGCACTATAAGGTGCGCCTAAAAGCATTTGTATTTCTCAAAAGCCGACAATGCGCCCGATAATCCAATGCGCCGACTATAAAGAAACTTTAACTCTCTTTATAGTCCCCATTGAGTTGTTTCCCCGTTAGTGTTCCTATGCCATCTAGTGGTGATTATTAGCAGGAGCCATTTGTAACATAAAAGGGTTCTGCCTGACACTAATTGAGTGTGCATTCACCAACACACACTCAAACAGACAACTACTTTCTGAGCTCTGCGCAGCCATTATGAAACGACGATAATACCAGAAGCAGAGTTAACTACTGAATAAATGAAGGAAGGAGGACACAAGCTAGACTTCTAAGCTCTATTTAGCCCCTTGTGGATGCGAGCCCATGAGGTTTTTGTGCCTTTTTGTTGAATCCATTATCTTTATAACTTTTGTCTTTCATTTATTTAAGTGTACTTTTGTTTCATGTCCGGGTTTGTGAGCAGTTCTAGTGGCTTTCTTGCAGTTGCAGTGGTTGCGAAGGCAAGCTCTGCGCAGCCATTATGAAATGACGATAATACCAGAAGCAGAGTTAACTACTGAATAAATGAAGGAAGGAGGACACAAGCTAGACTTCGAAGCTCAATTTAGCCCCTTGTGGATGCGAGCCCATGAGGTTTGTGTGCCTTTTTGTTGAATCCATTGTCTTCATAACTTTTGTCTTTCATTTAAGTGTACTTTTGTTTCATGTCCAGGTTTGTGAGCAGTTCTAGTGGCTTTCTTGCAGTTGCAGTGGTTGCGAAGGCTCAATATAAATAAAGCTGTATTGAATTGTATTGTTTTCCCTTTAGCGTAGAAGCATCGAGTGGATGCATAGTGCAATCACAGTCATTATTGTAGCTAGACTGAAATATACTTAACATTTACCGTATTTTCTGCACTATAAGGTGCTTCGGATTAGAAGGCGCACATTCAATGAATAGCCTATTTTAAAACTGTTTTCATATATAGGGCACATCACATTATAAGGCACATAAAATAGACGCAACAATGATGGCTGGGGTTGCATTATGCATCCACTAGATGGAGCTACACTAAAGGGGATACAATACAATACAGCTTGATTCATATAGAGCCTTCACAACCGCTGCAGCTATTACAAAGTGCTTGACAGAACATTTAAAATACTACGTCCAAGAAATGAGAATATTGATCCATATATCTGTATATATAAAGTGCTGCGCTGGATTATAAGGAGCAGTCGGCTTTTGAGAAGGTTGAATGCTTTTAGGTGCGCCTTATAATGTGGAAAATACTGTATTTTTCTATTGTACGTTTGTGTCCAAGTCCAGTACTGGAAAAAAAGTACTTCACACTTGAGTGTCAGTTCACTTGAAACTTGTGGTGACAGACCGAGGTCTAAAATATTTTACCCCCAAAACTTACCTCCTTGGTGGCAGTGACAATTTCAATTTGTGACATGCACATTCATTTAAGGGACCAATGCATTATTTGCCAATGCCATTACAAAGTCTTGCAAGATGTTTGGGTGTTGTTGCTTTGCCTAGGAAAACCGCGGCCTTTGGTGGAAGTGATGAGAGGTTTAGACACACACTCACCGTCAGAAAAACAGATGCCAACAGGAGCCCGACAGAAAAAATCAGTCCTTTGCTGTATAATTTGATCTGCAACAAAGTAATATACTTGTATTACTACTAGCAGAAAAAACATGAATATCACAATTGTTAGACAAATATCAGCAGTGCCCAACACTATCATGTATAATTTATGAGCTGCATTACCGAATGAAAATTAAACATTCCCAAAAGACTGCAACGATAATATAAGATAAGATAACCTTTATTCGTCCCACAGTGGGGAAATATGAATCAACAAATATTGAATGATTTGAGAAAATGGCTAGATCATCACAAGACACGCCTGTGGAGGGTCACTATGTTCCGTTCACTGGCGTTACAAAAATAAAAGAATAAAAATCAAAAATATATGCTCTGTAATGATAGCACAAATTTTGGCCTTGATTAAAAAAAAGCATGAAAGGGCTTTGAGAATTGAGCAAGCTATTACGGAAGCGTATTGCTGCCATACCAGGGAACCACCCACCCCCCTCCCTCACCAGCACCAAATTTCTCACACAAAAACGTGACAATTATCATGTAGAAATGTGATATTACCACGTAAAGACTTGAAAATAACGGGCAATGTAAAAATACTCTTTTACGTGTTCTTACTTGCCCATTGATACGTTTTTATGTGATAAGTTTTTGTTTTTAAAATCATAATAGTAATAATAAAGAAAAATAATACATCTTTCAAAACAGTGATATCCGTGGTTTACTCTTTAAAACAGTGGTTATTAAACTGGGTTCGATTGAACCCTAGGGGTTCGGTGAATCGAGCTATTACGGAAGCGTATTGCTGCCATACCAGGGAACCACCCACCCCCCTCCCTCACCAGCACCAAATTTCTCACACAAAAACGTGACAATTATCATGTAGAAATGTGATATTATCACGTAAAGACTTGAAAGTAACGAGCAATGTAAAAATACTCTTTTACATGTTCTTACTTGCCCATTATTGATACGTTTTTATGTGATAAGCATCATGTTTTTAAAATCATAATAGTAATAATAAAGAAAAATAATACATCTTTCAAAACAGTGATATCCGTGATTTACTCTTTAAAACAGTGGTTATTAAACTGGGTTGAACCCTAGGGGTTCGGTGAATCGGTTTCAGGGATTCGACGGAGCCTCTGCCATGGGGGTTAAGACACACCCGACTCAAGATGTCAATTAGTTATGACACACCCGCGTGTCCATGCTGGCTGCAGATGATGACTTTACATTGCTTGTCCAAATCAGTGATGCGGCAAATTTAGTTCGCTCAGTAGTTGCCGTGTGACTGTTGTGATAGTACTGTACATCATACAATTTAAAACAACTATACTTACCCTGTAATTTTATTTACTTTTTTCTGTTTCTCATAAATGTGTTTTTTTAAATGTCTTGAATTTATAAAAAAATCATATTTTTATTTTTCACTAATGAAGGGTTCGGTGAACGTGCATATGAACTGGTTGGATTCGGTACCTCTAACAAGGTTAAGAACCACTGCCTTTAAACATTTCTGAATGTATAGCAATTATTGGGCTACATTTATTTGTTATTAGATCAAAAGACTTAAACTAATTATCTACCTCAATCAAAAATCATTTATTAATGGAATGGAATTCAGAAATGTACCTTTATGGATGTGAAATTTTCCTAACAAAAGGTTAAAAAATGGCTTATATTCTATGTTCATGCATTAGATTTGCCTTCGATGGGAACGAGCGTCACCGCCGGCAGAGGGCTAGCATTAGCATTAGCATCTGGCTTCATTGCGCTCAGCTCAGCAGTTGGAAAATTTCGATGGTCGCAAAGAGTTTCAGAATGGGCGGCAGTTGCTGTCTCGACTTGTTGACATTCAAATTGATGGAAACGATTTGAAAGAAAACCAAGAAGGTGAGCTGGAGCCCAACACTCCTAACTCTGGAAATAAACACTGATAGAGCGCTACTGATTACACAGAACTCTATTAACTCATACCAGCCAATTCCAGACCCCTTTTTTTTTACCCAAAGTCTTGGAAAAATTGAAAAAAAAAAGGATCTGGGGTTGAACGTGTGGAGGGTGAAAAGACATATAAATATGTCTTTGGGAGTGAATGAGTTAAAATTTGCTTTGGATGTAAATCATCAAAAAACGAATAGGGAACTGTGAGTTTAGGAAAAAGCCAGCATCGAAACATACCAAACCATGTCGTGACCGTGGTTGAACCAAAATAAACTGTGCAGTTTCGCTTATTTCTATTGTATTGTGGACCCATTTTTATTTTTGCTGCTTACATCAGAGCCGTAGTTAATAGCAAGTGTCTTCAGGGCCCAGGGGAGGCCAAGGCCCACCAAGATGTCAAACACATTACTACCGATGGAGTTGGACACCGCCATGTCTCCCATTCCTGCACAGAAGCAAAGGGATGAATTTATAAGGCGACAGAAAGACGCACGGTAGAAAACGAAGGTTATGGAGACAACGTGGGCAGCTCGGCAAGGGGTTCAAAAAGTGAGGCTGGCGACGTCACGTGTCTGACTGATGTCCCAAAGAAAGGTTGACATGTCAAGAGCACAAAGTGAAGCAGAGTGATGGAAAAGGCGCATGTTTCCACAAGCCCAGAAACCTGTTTAAATATTTGATGACAGGAGCCCAAAAAAGCACAGATCAAATGATTGTTGAAAGATCCCTGTTGAGCCGTCTCCCTACACCACCACCCAGTTTTCACTAAGATATAACGGGAACAAAATGGCACTGTGTGTGTGTGTGTGTGTGTGTGTGTGTGTGTGTGTGTGTGTGTGTGTGTGTGTGTGTGTGTGTGTGTGTGTTGACTACCTTGTCTTGCCACAATGAGGCTGGCCATACAATCAGGAACGCTTGTCCCAGCTGCCAGGAAGGTGATGCCCATGATGACGTCGGGGATACCGAGAGTGAAGCCAATCACTGTTACCTGGGAAACAAAAATGTTTTTTTTCTGTTGATACCGGTAGACCGCTGTGTTTATCTTCGGTGAATCTTTGATGGTGAATTCTAAAAAGACAATATCACTAAAGAATTCAATTTAACCCTTTCATCCAGACCGTAACCTGATAACAAGACAAGATGTCCACTGTAGTAACCGTTGTCCTTGAAAGGGTGAAATTGCATTTGAATATATACGAGCTGACGTTGAAATGCTGCGGGGTTAGTTTGATTGTTGAAATGTGACACTTGAAGTTGGAATAATTTGAACGGATCTCGACATGGAGGGAAAAAAGGGGAGGGGGGGATTTAAAATATCTCTTAATTTGGGGATTTTTGTGAAAAGGTGGAATTGTGGTCGTTGAGCACTAAATAAAAAAATGTTGGTGCAGAAAAACATATTTTCTTTATTTTGAGGAGCATGTTTTTTTTTCCGGTTAATGCCAGGGAACTCAAAGTTTTTATTAAAGAATCAAAATATGACAATGTAATGAAAGAACAATTGCTTTTAATTACCTCTTTTTTTTTTTTAATAGAACCAATAGTTTTTATTTCTTAAATTCATGTTTTGTATCATGGAAAACTTTTTTTTTGTCTTGATGTTTCAAGCTAAATTAATACAATAAAATATAATATAAAATAAAATATAATTAAAAAATAAAAATAATAAAACTCGACTGAAATGTAATTTGGATGTATTGTAATTTATTCTGCAGACCTCAAAAGTCAAAAACAAAACTCAGGACTCCATTGTGAAAACTAACAAATAACATTACTGATAAGTTACAAATATATTTCATACTAATATACTTTTAACAAAGGCCAAGGTCAATATTAGCTTATCATTAGCGGAAGTAAATTATGAAATCCATCGCTCTCAGCAATGTCTCAGGCAACACAATGGCTACTCTATTAGCAGGCAAGGCACAACTTTGCGCTTCAGGGTCACTTATGGTCTGAAGTGAAAACGATTTTCAGCCAACACGAAGCTACCCTTACGTTGATGAATTATTCCGTTTAAATCTTCTTCCACAAACTCAACATTATTCAGAGTTCCAGGGTTTTGCTAGTGCTGCCACCTACAATGTATTCTTGATTTCTTTTTTTTATTTGGTTTAACTCCCCTTTAAAAAATATATTTTCATTCACTTTGGTTCAAAATGTGTGTGACGTTAATGATTCTCTCTGCGCTGTTGTGCAAATGTATTTGGAACTCTGGTTGGGCATGACTCTGAAAACGCTCACCATCCAAACCATGATGTAGGAGAAGGCTGCGATCCACAGGGTTGAGGCGACAAAGGACAGCATGAACCAGTTTTCCCAGCGTGGTGTGGAACAGTTGGGCACAGTGAAGTACAGCACTAGGCACAGGGGCCAGGCCAGCAGCCACTTCAATTTGTTGCATATACCGGCTGCAATACACACACACACACACACACACACACACACACACACACACATTAATGTATGCATACACTGATGAAAATTGAAGGACAGTGAATTGTCTGAATTTTTTTAAAATGATGACAGAACGTGACAATATACTTACATTATACTTGGACAAAAATCGGATTTACTTTTACACATTTGAATTGATCAGATCCGAATTATTGGGTTGCAATCATTGTGTAACTTCCACATTTGATCAATTATGACATGATTTCACAAAAAATGGATTTCCAGAAGCAGCTCAACATTTTTTAGGGAATGATTCAATGATGGGTATTGTCTTGTTTGAATGGAACTAGATACTACACATGAAAAAAAGTACATCATCTAATGCTATGAATGCATTATTTTGTAGAGCAATCCAAGAAAAAACTCGTTTTCCTAGATTCTACCAATTCCACAAAATTCATCGAGGGTGCAAGTTCTTTGGCTTTTTTGGGTAAATAAATATCAATGCTATGAGCAGAAATAAAGATTTTGGGTTGTTGGAGCCTGCGATTGGCTGGCAACCGGTTCAGGGTGCCCCGTGCCTACTGCCCGAACATGGCTGGGATAGGCTCCAACACCCGCCGCGACCCTTGTGAGGATCAGCGGATCGGAAAATGGATGGATGGATGGTTGTTGGAGCTTTTAGTTTGAGGAACACAAACAAGAATTGTTTCAGCTACCTGGACACTGGAAGGGCACAAAAGGGCCTTCTGCATCCTCTTCTTCTTCTTCCTCATCATTTTCATTATTCTCATTGTCTTCATTCTCTGTCTCATTGCCTGCCTCGTGATCCTCACGCTGCATGTTGAGTCCGCGTTCTGCTCCAGTCAGCCCGTTTTCTATGGCCCGCTTGCTCGTTCCTTTCACTGGCCCATCCGAGTCGCCGTTGGTCAAAATTCGTGTGTTGATCAGCCGTTGTCTCTGTACATATATCAGAAATATCATGTTACATATTACAACGACATGTATGAGCTCATGTAGAAAGCATGTACTGTACTACTTTTTATAAACTTCATAAGGCACATAAGCAGTGGTGGACACATTAGTCTGTCTTCAGACTTCCGTCATTATTTCAGTCCATCCGTTGTGACCATTTACTTTCAAGGTGCATTTTTCCAAGAAAAAAAATGACTTTATGAGGCTAGTTAGACCAACGCTGCTTTGCTGAGTGGCTTGATTCAATTTGGATTTTTTTTTTTCCTCAAATGCATGAAATGCTCTTCTTTAATGTCACACATCGGCCTCTTTCGTATGTGGACACACTTTCTAAATTGGAGATGTGGGCTGTATGATACATGCGGGTGAGAGTGAAAATAGAGACCCACGATTCTATATCCCATCTCCAATTGCCACTCAGAAATGTAAAAAGAACTGGTTGGACATGGAACAATTAATGAGGGTAAATCTAATCGGAAAGATAGCAAGAGCAGTGTGTGACGTGATATGTCATTGGAACTAGCCACAATCTTTCGACAACTGAAAGTAGTAGTGTTTGTGTGTGTGTGTGTGTGTGTGTGTGTGTGTGTGTGTGTGTGTGTGTGTGTGTGTGTGTGTGTGTGTGTGTGTGTGTGTGTGTGTGTGTGTGTGTGCCTTTACCTCAGTGATGAGCATTCGGGAGGCCATGGTGAGGCGGGTTCTCGGGGAGAAATGGCTGGTGATCATGATTCTCATACCGGCCTCCGAGAAGGACAGCTGGTGGGGGTACGCTGAAAGCAGCTCATCAACCATCAACACGGATGTTTTCCTGTGACGGTTTGCTTTATGGCACACAAACACGTGTACAAACACACGCACAGAGTAAATACATTGCGTCTGCAGTACACACTTAAAGGTGTGGACTCAATAACTAATCCTGTTATCAGTTAAACTAGACCACTTCTGAAATCCCTTATAAGACACACTAAATAGACCTAAAAAATGTATTGAGACATATGTTCAATATAACAGAAACATGTGGAAGTAAATGCAGTAAAGGCATCTTTTTTCTCTCCGGGAGACAACACTTCATCGCTAAGCCTTTAAATTACACTTGTCAATGAGTATGTGGATCTCTCGGATGTGTACATATAGCACATGCAGTGGACACATCGCTGAACACATTGATGTTTCAACTTTTTGCTTAGAGCATAGGTGTCAAACTCAGGTCCTGGAGGGCCGCTGTCCTGCATGTTTTCCAAGTCTCCCTGTTGCAACACACCTGATTCAAATGAACAGGTTCGATGTCAGGCTTCCGCAGAGCTTGCTGATGATCTGATCATTTGAATCAGGTGTGTTGCAACAGGGAGACTTGGAAAACATGCAGGACAGCGGCCCTCCAGGACCTGAGTTTGACACTTATGGCTTAGAGGATCGCCTGCGGAAAAATCGAAGGATGCAAGGAGCACTTTGACATTGCCCGGCTTTATCAGAGATGAAAGTCCTCCGGATTTTCCCGGAATTCCGGGTTTTTCAAATTTTTATGAAAATTTCTCCGGAGAATTGAGGAAAATAAAATAAATAATAAAATTAATCCGGATATTAGTTGACAACATTGAACGAAGACGCGTTTGAGTTC